>NC_056741.1:1340882313-1341059813 GCF_019279795.1 Protopterus annectens | reverse complement strand
CAGAGCAACTCACCTGAAGGATTCTGATCTTCGAATGCTGAAACATTAACACATCAAAAGCAGTGTATTAAAACAGTTCCTGCCTGCAGATATTCCTGAGGATGCTAGACTGTTTTTCTGAATTACGGACAAGATGCAGTCTATTTGCAAAAATACCTTAATGTATTATTTCTTTATTTTTTTTTTTTTTTTTTTTTTTACAAGAAGTTCTGGCTCCTTGTAGCTGTATACTACATTAAATGCTAGGTTTAGGCACTACTGATGCACACTACTTTCTATACTTCATAACCTGTAATATCAGGAGGGATATGTCACAGTCCTAAAAATATCAAAAGAGGATATTTTTAAAAACTGGCATCATCTTTGAGTAAAACATCAAAAACTGTTTGTCATTATCCTCCTTAATCTACTGACAGCATATGATATGGTTACCGGACAACCTGATGCAACTTGGCTGAGAAAGAGGTCCACATAAATCTTTTACACAAATAATGGGCAAATGTACAGGATGAATGTGTGTGTGTGTGTGTGTGTGTGTGTGTGTGTGTGTGTGTGTGTGGGGGGGGGGGGGTTGTCTGCAAAATGGCATTTGCAAAGTAATACCAAATAATTATAACAGTATGTGTGGGACAACGCTCCCACCAATCCTCCCCACCTTCCGAAACAAACACATACACAAACTGGATCCCTGAGGTTCTCTAAGAAACACTTAAAAAAACTCTTACTGTATCTCTGGTAAGGAAAAAATATCCCCTGCAATGACCTCACTTTAGGACCTTGTTCCACAGTCAACTGTGTATCCATCACAGCCATCCTTCAAATCACAGTAATTACTCTTTCACAGGATAGTGTAGTGGCTCAAATACTACTTACTATATTTTATGAATAATTTTGGTTTTGATATCAATGTCTCTGCTATTTTTGATGCAGCATATCAGTTACGATCTTGCTGTCTAGCTATATGCTGCCACTCATAAATTTCATGAAAGAGTAGTTTGAAATTTCACAGTTATGCTAACATACAATTTACACACCTTCAGGTCATGCAACATCACTGCAGTTAGCTATAGTGGAGGCATCACCAAAACCTACCTGCTTGTGTGGCTGAGACTGAAGCCCTTGGAAAAAAAAGATCATGACAGCGTAGAGTGTTGTTCTTTAGCTTACTCTTACCTTTGCTACAATAACAAGAAAAATTATAACTGTAAGATAATATTTTGAGAGCAAGTAAATTGCAAAACCTGGGTTTGGGCATACACAGATAGAGCCCATACTATTACCCAGACAACCCAAATTCAACAAGAGTATTTACCAGATGCTGGAAAAGCCAAGCAGGTAAGGGTTGAAGTGAGTAGCTTACAAGGACCGGCCACCCTGGGGGTCAAAAGTGGTGGTCCAAGACAAACAACTGCTCTCACACTGAAGGGGCTTGCATACTGCCAACAGCTTTAGAATGGGACACTTGGGCTTGAAAATCACAAGCCAGTGATAGTAGCTCTAGTTGGAGAGTGAAGAATGACAATTTGATGATGTGGATCCCCCCATTAGGCAACAAGGTGTGGGGTTCGGACAAGATCAGAAACTCCCTTCATTGTTTTCCGTATGACAGCTGCACCACAGGACTGTTCTCGCACAGTGATGGGAACAAACAGGCAGTGGGGCAGCTTGATGAACAGGAGGCATGGGGAAGGGATAAAATGTGGGTGCTATTTAAGAAAAACTGTCACTAAAGCTGTAGCTGTCAGTTGCAGTTCAAAACTACTGTCTTTTTTGGTCTTATGAACATTACCAAGATGAAATACCTTTTCAATTGCAGCAATACATGCACTAGTATCATTTCATCTGAATTACTAAATATGTACTACACCAGTGCAAATAAGCTGCTCTCTGTGATCTTCCAGAGAATGCAAATGGTTCAGAAAGTAGTAGCAAAGTACTTAAGGAGCACCCAGGAGAGCAATATGCATCTTTGTAGTACTTAACTTGTACCATTTCCATGTAACAGTTATTTGAATGATTAACTGTAGTTTTAAAGTATGACATATAATGCCCTAATGCCCTATAAAATCTTGGATGTGACTACCTAAAACACATCCTAATAACCTGCCACCTAACTAGTACATGGTCCTCAATAAACAAGAGGCGTATAGAGATGTCAAAGCTAAGCCCATTACTAACAAGAATCAAATTTTATAGAATGTTTTGCATCACCAGCTTGTTAATTCTCTTACAGTTGTCTCTTCTAGTCAGAGGACACTTTTTTAAAAGGAACCCACAGAGAAAAACCTACATATAAACAGATTAATGTCAAAAACTGCCTGCCGTCAATTACGTCAAAAATTATTTGGGGAACATTATAAATACAATATAGCAAAGGATAAAAGTACAGTTTTGTACCTACCATAAATGTAGATGTTAGAGTGTTCACCCTGCTGCAGTCATCACACTTGGGTTATCCTGCCGTCAGGCGGTCCCGCAGACGGCCCGAATTCTAAAGTGTTGGTCCGGCGTCGGTTGCTGTCACTTCTTCCCTGATGGTGCGCCAGGGGTATATAAGAGGCATCCGACACCATTTTCTTCAGTTTTTCTTGCTCCAGATGTCAGGTGCCCCAAAAGGTAGGCAATTATATATATATATATATATATATATATATATATATATATATATATATATATATATATATATATCTTAGGTACAAGCAAATACACCACAGAGGTAGTATAGGATAAAGTGGTAGAGATAAGTTCAGCTAGTTCAGAGGGGATGGAGGGAGGGTAACCTGGACTGCAGCAGGGTGAACACTCTAACATCTACATTTATGGTAGGTACAAAACTGTACTATGTTCATTGCGTTACCCTGCTGCAGTCATCACACTTGGGTTGAATGCCAAAGCTAAGGAGGTGGAGTCAAACAGGGTTAGAAGAAGCTAGTAGGCCCTGCAAAACTGCAGTGGCAAAACCAGCTCTAGTCTTAGAGTAAAGGGGTAAGTGATGGTGTTTGGTGAAGGTGTGCACTGAACTCCAAGTAGCAGCTTCCAGAATATCCTTAGTTGGCACTCCCCTGAGAAAGGCTGCTGATGTAGCTGTAGTCCTGGTGGAATGGGACCCAATGTTGGCAGGTACTGGTTTCCCATGTTGTGTGTAGCAGAAACGTATGCAATGTCCTATCCATTTAGAAATGGTCCGTTTTGAGATAGCTTTTCCTTGTGATCCTGTAGCATAGGCCACAAAGAGCTGGTCGGCTTTTCTGAAAGCCTTAGTTTAATCCAAGTAGTAACGTAATTGCCTGTGAATGTCCAAAGAGTGCAGGAGTCTTTCTCCTTTGTTCTGGGGATTTGGGAAGAAGGTGGGCAAGTGAATGGTTTGGTTTAGGGCCACACTGGATACCACCTTTGGCATAAAGGAAGGATTAGTTCGCAGAGAAACTCTGTGTTGATGAAAAATGAGGAAATGTTCCACTGCCATTAGTGCCTGTAGCTCTGAGACTCTTCTAGCTGAAGTTATTGCTAGTAGTAGGGCAGCTTGCCATGAAAGAAATTTTAAATCAGCTGAAAAAGCTGGTTCAAAGGGCGACAGTGTAAGTTTTCCAGGACAAAGTTGAGATCCCAAGTAGGTGTTGGAGCTCTCCTTGGCGGTCTTAAGTTCTTAGCCCCTCTGAGGTACTGTCTTAGAAGTGGATGTGAAAATAAAGGAGAAACAGTGCTGTAATGAGCTGAAATTGCTGAGGCGTGGATCTTAATAGATGAAAAGGAAAGTCCTTTGTGTAACATCTCAGTTAAATATTGTAGAATCTGAGGAATGTTCAGCTCCAGTGGATTTAGGCCTTTAGCCTGGTTCCAGGCGCAAAATCTTTTCCATTTGTCTGAATAGGTTTTCCTGGTGCTGGGCCTCCTGGCCTCCAGAATGACATCCATAACAGCTTTGGATAAAGGTGTTGGCTGGTTGTTTAGGTAATTTGCCATACAGCCAGGTTTAAAGTCTTGAGCTGGCTGTGTAGAACCAGATTGTTTCACTGGGTGAGCAGGTGAGGAATTTGTGGCAAAAACCATGGTGGGCCCTGGGCCATGTTCCTTAAAATTGGATACCAATGTTGGCGTGGCCAGTCTGGAGCTACGAGAATCATTTGTGGCCTCTCTAATCTGACTTTCAGCAGTACCTTTGCTAGAAGAGGCAGTGGAGGGAAGGCATACACTGTTAATGTTTTCCAACTGAATGAGGGGGCATCCACTTTCCAAGATAGTGGATGGAAGGTCCTTGTACAAAATTTTTGAAGTTGGTGGTTGCGGGGGCTTGCAAACAGATCTATGTCTGGGCGTCCCCATTTTTGAGCTATCATTGCAAATACTTGTGGGTCTAGTTTCCATTTGTGTGGATCCATGACGTTTCTGCTTAGGTCGTCTGCCAATGTGTTTGTCTTTCCTGGCAGGAATTGTGCTTGTAATTGAACCTGGTAAGACAGAAGTGTTCCACAAGGTCATTGCTTGCCTGCATAAAGGGTAGGAATGTGTGCTCCCTTGCTTGTTTATGTACCACATAACTGTGGTGTTGTCTGTCCTTAGTAGTTGTCCTGGGTGTAGAAGGTCCTTGCAAGCTGTTAGGGCATTCTGCACTGCTAGCATTTCTTTTTGATTGATATGCAGGTGTCTATGATCTGCAGTCCATTTGCCCTGAATGCACTGTCCTGCCATGTGTGCTCCCCAGGCATAGTCCGATGCATCTGTTGTCATAGTTTGCCTGGCTGTGGGTAAAGTGAAAGGCTGACCCTTGTTGAGGTGACATGCCTGTGCCCACCATAGAAACTCCTGTTGAAGGCAGGGAATGAGTGGAATCATGGTTTCTAAGCTGTGGCTGTGCTGAGTCCATACATTTTCCAGGTACCATTGTAATTTCCTCATATGCAGTTTTGCAATTGGTATTAGTAGTATGCAAGATGCCATGAATCTCAAGGCCTGCAGAATTTTTCTTGCAGGGAGTTGGGTCTTTGTTGCCATTATTTTGAAATATTGAAAACAGCTGTCATTGTTTGTCTGGCGTGAGATAAGCCATCTGGGCCGTTGTATTCAAGCTGGCACCCAGGAATATTATGTTTTGTGAGGGCACTAGTTTTGATTTCTTTTAGTTTACTGTGTACCCTAGGCAGCTTAGAAGGTGTTTGACAAATGTCAGATGCTGTAAAAGAATGTGCTTGCTTTCTGCTCGAATAAGACAGTCGTCCAGGTATGGGCATATCTGAATTCCTCTTTGTCTGCAGTATGCAATTACTGGTGCCAGGCACTTTGTGAAGACCCTGGGCGCTGTAGATAAGCCAAAGGCAGTGCAGAGAATTGATAATGCGTTGAACCTTCAATGAAGCGGAGGTATCTTCTGAATTTTGCCTGATAGGGACATGCAGGTATGCCTCCTTGAGGTCCAAAGTGACTAGCCAAGCATTCTTGCCCAGCATGGGAAGAAGCTGCTGTAGTGTTAGCATCTTGAATTTGATACTTGCAGATAGGTGTTCAGAACTGAAAGATCCAGAATGGGTCTCCATGCTTTGTTCTTTCTTGGAACTAGGAAGAGTCCCGAGTAAAATCCTTGTCCTTGCTCCTGTGTAGGTACTTGTTGAATGGCTCTCATGTTCATGAGAGCTGTAATTTTTTTTGTGCCTCTGCCCAATGATTTGGTGGCAGGTTTGGGCATTCCTTTGATCCTTGGTAAGGTGTGAAAGAGGAATCTGTATCCTTGAGAGACAATGTTTAGAACCCATTTGCCTTTTGTGATGATGTGCCAGTTGTCTGCAAAAAATGCTCGTTTTCCTCCCAAGGGTGTTGCCAGGAGAGATTTGCTTGGTAGTTTGAGGATAGAGTCATTGTGTCTGCCTTCTGCTAGCTTGGGGCCTGTCTTCTCCTTTCTGGGTAGCAGAACCCCATTGGCGAGGTTTGTAAGGGCCCTGTGACTGACCTCTGCCCCTTGGGCATCTATTTGCCCCTCTGTGATCTGTCTGAAGCTGGAAAGGACCAGTTTTTTGTTGGCCAATTTCTGCTGAAGCGAGGGGGTTGTATCTGCAAGAAATCCTTGACCGTTTGCATAGATTTAGCCTTATAGGTTCATACTAGGCTATCTGCCCTGCGGCATTTATAAGCCTAGCCCGATTGTGTTTGGCTTACGCCACCCCTTGATTTGAGTATACTGTGCCCTTTTTAAAGTTTAGTTTACTGTGCCTCTGTCCAATAGTGACATGGAAGTAATCCCCAGGACAAACCTACGATCCCCCATTCACTCATCAAGATTCTTCTTGAAGAGAGTCAGTGAGGTGCTTTGCCTAACATGAATTGGAATTCTATTCCAGAGCGAAGGGAGCCTCTGGGTTATGAATCTGTCCCTCCAGCATGTTCTATTTATTTCTGTGCTGAGGTTCAAGCCCCTCGAGCACGTGGCTCTAAGGGATTTAGATTTACTGAGGTGGAGCATGTCCATTAATTCTGGGTTGGACATAGCTTTATATGTCAGGCATAGATCGCCTCAAAGTAGGCGGTATGCAACTGAGTAGAGATGGAGTTTTTTTTAACCGAGCAGCATATGGCATTCTGAGTCCCTTGATCCTCCTGGTGAGGTACTTTTGGGGTCTTTCTAATTGCTACAGGTGTCGGGTAAGGTACATCCCAAAGGGGGCATTGTATTCTATGATGGGCCTGATGAGGGATGAATAAAGGGGCACTATTACCTCTCTTGATCTAGATGTGAATCCTTTCATGATGAGGTGGGCTGTGTAGAAGGTCTTTCTAACCCCTTTGGCAATGTGGTTTGTCAGAGGAGAGATTGCTATCAACTTGGGTCCCCAGATCCCCAATTACTTTCTCTGTACTTAATGGGGTACCACCTATGTGGTAATTTGTGGGCACATTAGGGTAGGACTATACACTTTTTGGCATTTAGCTTTAGACCATGGCTCTGGCACCAGTTATCCATCTCTGCGAGACCTTTTTGAAGGATGTTTGTGTCAGCTGGAGAGTCGATTATGGCGCCCAGTTTGCAGTAATCTGCGAACTTGGTGAGCCATAGTCCTCCCACATGGCCTGTACCTCAGAAAAGTAAATACTGAACAAGAGAGGTCCCAGGACAGAACCTTGTGGGACACCACTTGTGATCGGTTTCGAGTCTGACATGGCTCCAGCAACTCTCACTCTGTGGGTTCTGTCTTTGAGCCAGTTTGCGACCCATCTTGTGACATAAGGATTTATATTTAGGCTGGATAGCTTATCTATGATGCCCGAGTGGGGTATTGTGTCAAATGCCTTTGCGAGGTCCAGATAGGCTGTGTGGACTACCTTCCCTTCATCTATGGCCTTGGTGACTGTTTTGAAGAAGTCGACCAGGTTCAAAAGGCAGGATCTGCCCTTGACGAAGCCAAATTGGGTAGGATCTAGTGTCTGTAGGTCCCCAATGTCTTTGTTTATGAGTTCCATGATGATCCTCTCCATAGCCTTGCATACTAGGCTAGTCAGGCTTATGGGGCGATAGTTTCCAAGGTCCACAGAGGCGCCACCTTTGGAGTGGAACCACTGTTGCTGTACGCCATTCTTTGGGCACATATCCTATAGTGAGGCCGTGATTGTACAGCAGTTTTACTTGATGGATTAGTTCTTCTTGGAGTTCATGCAGGACGCAACCCGGGATGCCATCTGGTCCCATGGAAGCAGTGTTCTTTGCTTTGGAGAGGGCGGCCTTCACCTGAGCATCAGAGATGTTTGGGAGGCTGCACTCTGCCGGGATAGATACTTGCTCTTTTGGGGGGGGGGGGGTGGAGAAGTTTGCACTGAACCTGTCTGCCAGGATATTGGCGATGTCTGTGGGTTCAGTGAATTTTTTGTCATTTAGAATCAACTCAGAACAAGTCTGGGAGTTGCATCCCAGGTTCCTAACATAACTGAAATAAGTCTTATGATTGTCTTTAGTGTCCTGTGCAATTTTTCTCTCAAAGCTGGCCTTGGAGGATTTTATGAGGGATCGTAATTTTTTGCTAGTACTGATCAGAGATGCCTTCCCTTTTAGGGATTTTGCTCCATCATGTAGTAGCTTCCTCCTGTTGTACAGCTGATTTATGGCTGGGGTCCACCAGACTGGACGCCTGCCTTTGGATGATTGGGTCTTGATTTTGTTTGGGATAGCATGATCCATGCATTCCTGGAGATGTCCGTAGAATGCATTTATATAGGATTCTGCAGTTTGGGCCATAGTTTCCACTGGCCCTGGGGCCTTGAAGGATTCCACTTCAGTTTTGAGAAGTGTGAAGTTCGCTTTTGAGAAGTTTTTCACTGTGGTTTTCTGGGCTTGGGGTGGGGTCGGGATGTGGATATCCAGTGAAATTAATTTATGGTCTGATCTTACCAATGAGGGATATACTTCTGGTATGGAGCATAGAGTCCCCATGTTGGTAATGATCAGGTCTAGTATGTTTTCCCCTCTTGTGGGAGTGGTGACTAGTTGTTCCATAGCATTTGAGTTTATAAATTCCAGGAACCTTTGGGCTAAGGTGCCGGGGCTTGAGTAATGCTCCCAGTCTAGGTTTGGGTAGTTGAAGTCGCCCAATATAATGGTGTTCGGAGAGATCTTGGTGTTCTCCAATGTTTTCAGGAAAGCCGAGTGGGATTCCTGACTTTGAGAGGGTGGTCTGTAGGATGCTATAAACTGAAAAGCAGTCTTGCCCACTGTCAGTTGCACATGGATGGTCTCCGATACTTCGTGCACTGCCACTAACCTGGAGGTATGAATATCCTTGATAAATATGGAAACTCCCCCTCCTTTTGTGGTTCGGACCGGGTTTTGGGGCCGAAAAGCATAATATGAGGTATAACCTGGTAGTGCTGGGGTGCTCTCTGGAGCCTTGAACCAGGTTTCTGTCACTGCACAGATATCGATGTTCTCCATACTGAGGAGAACTTCGAGTGCATGCATCTTGAGGTTAAGACTTCTGGCGTTTAGCAGCATTACCCTTAGTTTCTTGTTCCTTGTGCCGTCTATGGAGGTGGGTTTGACTTTTGAGCCTCGCCTAAAAAAGGCACTATGGGGGTGGCAAGAGCCTTTGCCAATATCCGAAAGCCCAGTGGTGACAGGTGCAAGCCGTCCCTAGCGAAGCAACGTGGCTTGTCGAGCATGTCATCCCAGGCTGACAGACACTGGATCCCCTTTGAATGACACCAAAATTTTAGCCAATTGTTAAAATCGATCATTTTGTCTTTATACTGTGGCATCATTCTAGGTGAGGGTAAGATGCTGCTCAAGGTCAGGGTCATACCGGCCTGGGCTACATGATCAGAGCGCTCCTCTATGTCTCTTTTCATGTAGTCGAGGGAGGTACGTCTCAGGTCCTTCACGCCAGCATGTACAATGACAGAGTCATATTTGTATTTGCTTTGGAGTGACCCGAGTGCTTGCGTTATGTGGCGGATCCTAACGCCCGACAGGCAGCTCACTGTGACCTTCTCTTTATTCAGCCTGGTGAGCGGGACGTCAGTGTGTCTGACAATAGAGTCACCTATTACAAGGGTATCAGGTGTGTTATTCAGCCTTAAGGGCTGTGACTGCTTGGCACACTGACTGTGTGCTGTGTGTTGTACGCGTTTTGTTATGGGGTAGCATTTGCTTGGATGTCTGCTTTGGAGGTCTCTGTTGCTTAGGTAGATTTTTATTTAGAGCCTCAGAGTATGTGTTTGTGTTTTTATGTGTTTGGATAGCTGTTGTGGTGGGACTATGTGATACTGGAATTGTGTTGTGTGAGGTTACCTTCTCCTCCTGACTGGTTACACCAGTTTTGAAATGAGAGAGCTCAGCCTCCAGTTTGGCTATATGGTTGCATCTCTCACATATATTTAAACCTGTTTGGAGGAGAGGGTTGTCCGTGTACATGAGACAGTTGTAACATTCCCTCAAAATTAGAAAACAGTGAAAATACTCCTACAAACTCCACAAAACAAGGCAAAAACACGAAAGCGAGGACCAATGCAGGCTGAGATATATTCCAAATTTATTGAACCACAAAGACAGTAGTACACAGAATGAGCGCCTTCACAATCACAGCGTTTTCGTCAGATGGATTCATCAGATGAAATGCCTTACTTTTAAAATATTTTTATATATATGAAACCAGTTTCACAAACCAATCATTTATCCATCGCATTATGAACCTACAAATCAACCTACAAGTTACTGAATAATTTAGTATTATCACTTATTGCAACCATATTTGTTTCTTTATATATATAAATAAATCAATCAATAAATAAACTTTGTTAAGTTTCATTTAAAACTTCCTGATAATGTGTTGACATATTATTAAAATTTTTAAATAAATATTAAAAATGTTCATTAAAAATTTTATTAAAAAATAATGTATTATACAAGTCAAACCTTCGTGTTTAAACATGTATTACCTAAAATAGAGTAAGGGTGACACCTACTGACAAAATCTGGTAAATGCTTACTAAAATCACACCTTAGCTGATCTAATTTTCAGAAGGGGCAAAATGAATATATTTCCATTTTGCCCCTTCTGAAAATTAGATCAGCTAAGGTGTGATTTTAGTAAGCATTTACCAGATTTTGTCAGTAGGTGTCACCCTTACTCTATTTTAGGTAATACATGTTTAAACACGAAGGTTTGACTTGTATAATAATACATTATTTTTTAATAAAATTTTTAATGAACATTTTTAATATTTATTTAAAAATTTTAATAATATGTCAACACATTATCAGGAAGTTTTAAATGAAACTTAAAGTTTATTTATTGATTTATTTATTTATATATATAAAGAAACAAATATGGTTGCAATAGGAAGTGATGAAATACTAAATTATTCAGTAGCTTGTAGGTTGATTTGTAGGTTCATAATGCGATGGATAAATGATTGGTGTTTGTGGAAACTGGTTTCATATATATAAAAAATATTTTAAAGTAGTAAGGCATTTCATCTGATGAAGTCCATCTGGACGAAAACGCTGCGATTGTGAAGGCGTTCATTCTGTGGTGTACTACTTCGTGTCTTTGTGGTTCAATAAATTTGGAATACATCTCAGCCTGCATTGGTCCTCGCTTTCGTGTTTTTGCCTTGATTCCCTCAAAATTCCCAGATTCACCAGCTGGATTTTCTTGAAAACCTCTTCTGCTTTGACACAAAATAATACATCCTGTTGTAAAGGTGCATCTAATAATTTTGCTTTAACACGGTCAGGGAGGGTTTGCTCTTTTAACCAAGCATGTCTACAAATGACAGAACCAGTAACAGCTGCTCTACAGGAAGCTTCCAAAGAATCAAATTCGCATTGTAAAGTATGCTTACCTACCTGTTCAGCTGCATGCAACAGATCCTGCATTTCCTTGAATTCAGGCTGTTCTGAATGTGTGCTCATTTTTTGTTTTAACCGAGACATCAGGAATTGTTGATATTTCAACATGTGAAACTGGCAATTTAATGCTCTCATAGCCAGAGTTGCAAAGTTGTATATTTTCTTTCCCCATCTACCTAGGGTTCTGGAATCCCTATCAGAGGGCACAGGATTTTTAGCCATAGAAGCTTTTGCTCCCTTAGGACCCTGGGATATGGTTTCTGGGTCAGCTACAGGGCTTTTATAAAGGAATTTGTGAGAGTCAGGTACTCTGTAGTATCTGTCTGGTTTGGCTGGAGCAGGAGGAAGAGAGTCTGGATTTAAACTAGACTCCAAGTAGACATCATCCACAATATCTAAAACATGAGGGATAGCCAGAGGTCTGTGCTGGGATAATAAAAGGAACTCTCTGAGCCTTTTCTTAGAATCCGAGTAATCCTGGCCTTCCCAGTGGAAATGTTCCCTCATGGTATGTAATGTTTCCTCAAAGGAGTAGTCTTCAGGGGGAGATGCTGAGGGAATACAGTCTTCAGCATCAGAATCCTCATAAGGTGGAAAAGTGTAATCCTGTTCCTCAGAAGAATCTGAGGAGAGAGAAACCTGGTCAGAGGATGCATAATCCTCCTCTTGTCTTGGTCTTTTATCAGGAGGGGGATGGGAACCCCTGATAAGGGTAATTAAATCTTCAGCCATCTTGAGCATCTGTTTCTTAGGCATGGGGCCTTGACCAGTAGATTGAACAGTTTTCTTAGGTTTTAAAGGAGTTTTAAGCTTAGCATAAGATTTAATGGCAAGTGTAGTCTGTCTGAAGACACCTTCTGCAACCGAAGGTGTTTCCTCTGCACAGGTGTCGGTAGATGGCTGCATAGGCCTAGTGGACTCAGTTTGGGAGTCGGCAGCTGTCTGGGGCTCCAGCTCCGTGGTAGTCAGGGGCTGCATAGGCGCCTTACTGAAAACCAGAGAACCGGCGACAGGCCCAGCTGAGGCCTCGGGTTCTGGCTTATTCCTAGGCTGCCTGTCCTTATCCTTGCATTTTTTTATGAATTGCGGTCGTCGGCTGCTCCGACGGCATGATATAATTAAATTTTCTACCAAAGTAATGCCGTGGAAAATCAAAACTGTGTTTGATAGTGCGTTTATTAAACCTAGCGCAAAACCGACAACCTGTGACATCGTGGTCTGGGCCTAGGCAAGGAATACAATTGGAATGGAAGTCCTTATGAGGTATTTGCTTCCCACAAGAAATACAATTGTTAACATTTTCTGACATCGGACTGAGGCAAGAAAATGTTCCCCAACGGGGTACTTAGCTTTATTGAAGACTTCGGACTGAAATTCAAATAGAAAATCTCAGGTGTCGGCCGACTGGCACTTGCCAACTGCTTCTGCTTCAGGCACCGCGCAGCAAGAAAGACTGAAGAAAATGGCGTTTGATGCCTCATATACCCCTGGCGCACTGACATCAGGGAAGAAGTGACAGCAACCGATGCCAGACCAAGGCTTTGGAATTCGGGCCGACTGCGGGACCGCCTGACGGCAGGATAACCCCAAGTGTGATGACTGCAGCAGGGTAACACGATGAACATCTAACACAATACATACATTGATTAAACACAACTGCGGTGGTGGTGCTGCGGTAGCATTGTCGCCTCACAGTAAGACGTTGTCCCGTTAGATTCTCAGCTAGAGCATCTTGTGTGTGGAGACATGCGTGAATGGATGTACCTTCGTTGAAGGTTGTGCGTCAGAGCTGGCAACTCAGCACGTAAAAATCTACTGCCAATCATTAGCGGACCGGAGCTCCGCTGTGGCGACCCCTAACCGGGAAAAAGCCGAAAGACACAACAACATACATTGATTAAACAGTACTGCACTGTCTCACTTTTAAAACAGTAAGAACACACCTTTTTAAGTAGGCTTTAACTTACCTCAGCACTACAGTGTAACTCAGCATAGCTGATGCATCAGTTGTCATTCATCTTATGTTTTTTCATTCTTGCAAATGACTGGATTTTATCCATTTTTAACTTGCATAATCTCTTAAGCATTATTAAAACACTTTACAAAATTTAACAACTGTCGAACATTGACGTACATATTTTGCACTTTTCATTTTGTCTGAATCCAGTTACTGACCTCATGCATTTTCTTAAGACAATCATTCCCAACTTTCAAACCTTCTATGACTTTCATTTCAATTTGAGTGAATTCTATATCTTGCACCTGGAAAAAAAAAGCAAAAAAATGTTAAATCGGTTAAATCTGACAATCACAATGAAGTGTTTACATAAGATTCCCAAAGCTAACATACCAACAGGATTCCCCTCTTAGCCTAAACTGACATTTCGTACAAGTAAATCTACCACTTCTGCTTCAAATGCATACTCAATAAATGTATTTCGCAAATTCTGCTAACAAAAAAAAAAAAAAAAAAAACCTTAAGCAATGGACTGCGCAAATCTCTTCTAAAAGAATTCTCATGCCATATTTGCTATTACACTGCATTTTCATGCCAAATATCCATATCCAAAAGCAGCCATACAAGCTGTGGAAATGTCTGCATACATCACAGCTGTAGCCAGGAAGGACTAGAACTGGTTTCACTGTTGGAATGATCCATATGATGGAACAGGCACACTTTCCTCTGAGGATAGTGACTATGTAGCGGACAGCTAATATTTAGAGTCACAGGCAAAAATTAATGCAAAAATAAGCAGGTGCTTTGAGCTACATGACAGTAGCACTCCATGACACCAAAATAGTGCAAATTCATGACAGTTTAACCTACATTAATGTACAATTTTAATCAGCAACTGAAAGCCAATGGGCAAGATATCAGGCAATGAAACAAAACTGGCAGCTTAAACAGCCTCCTCATACAGAGCAGTTCTTCTGTTACTGTATTTTACTACCCATTACGTCATCTGAATGTGTCAAAGAAAACAACTGCACAAAGACGCAACAAAATGCAACTAGCGCTTACCATCTGTTCAAGATTGCTGATCTGGTTTTCAGTTTTATCCAGAAGCTGCTCTTGACACCTCTTCTTTTTGAGCAGATACTTAGCCTTCCTGTTGTTCAAGGAGAAATAAAAAGTATTAGAAAAGTAAAGGGGATTCTAGATATCAAGAGTGAAAAAGGTCACAAACAAATCAACAGTTTTTCTATACTTTTCCTGCACCAGTCTTGCTAAGCCCCCTAAAGCCTCTCATTACTCGCTCTACCTGTGGTATTGACCAATATGAGATGACCATCTGCAGGGCTTTGGTAAGTTGTTTTTGGTATGAATTAACCTCAAGGTATGGCCATTAATGCTACTGATCAGAGCATGCTTTAGATCCCGAAATCCAGGTACAGTGCTACTCACTAATTGGCTGGCCCTGGAGTCAACAATTTCTATTCCTGCTTCAGATACCTGGTGCTCACACTGTGGGTCTAACCAACTCACTCCTCTGGGATGGATTAGCCTATGCTTACACACATTCCTGGCTGGCTCCTTTTGCATATGGGTTTGCTTGCCACACCAGTGTTGTTGTGGTCAAATGCAGGGCTCCATCCCACTACACCTTCAAAGCAGCCCAAAATAAGTCAATAATAAATGCTTAAGAGGTAATCCAGGCTCAATTATGATTTTTAATTAAAAGACAAACTTCTAATATTACAACTTGATTAGGACTTTAATTAAATTACATAACCTCAAATATTACAATTAAACAGACTGCAAATTTAAATGTAACCGTATCCTAACAAAGTAACACCCCTTAGAAAGCACACCCTAACAATATCTCTAACTCACAAGTATAACCATCCCACAGCAGTGAAACCACATATCGTGTACTAGATGCACCCTCCTCACATGACCCTGGCTTGCATCTTAAACACCCCTGCTAGAATCTCAGAACAAGCCTTGATCACCGCATCATTCTACTTCCAAAACATAATCAACCAAATCCATACAAAATATCCCAGGAAAAATAGACAATTAAAGCAACTCAAAGCACATCAATCCATCACCACTCCTAAATCTGATGAGCAAACACCGGCACAATTCTTTCCCCTCACCACATCCATCATTCCACCTCACTTTCAACACTAAATGTTAATACCTACACTCAACCTCCCTTACAGACTTCCACTCAAACTCTTATTCTATACCCTGTAACAAAAATGTTCAAAAAGTTGCTCTATAACTGCTGGACCATGCAAGACCATCTTATTAAAAATGGAATTATAACTGATTTTAACATTGCTTTCAGCAAGGATGCAATAACCTGACCAGTATATGCTAATGTCCAAAGTATATACTGGTTATGGGTATTGCGTCCTTGCTGAAAGCAATGTTAAAATCAGTTATAATTCCATTTTTAATAAGATGGTCTTGCATGGTCCAGCAGTTATAGAGCAACCTTTTGAAAATGTTTGTTACAGGGTATAGAATAAGCCAGTAGAAAAACACAGACTCATAATGGAAAAAGAATGGCTAAATGGGGGCTACTGTTATTCACTTAAGCCAAGCACTGAAGATGTAAATCATAGCCTACCATCTCAAAGATTAAAAATGGGATTTGGTCAAAATCTAATGAACTTATTCCAAACTTTCCTGACAAACAGGAAAAAGCGAATTAATAGAAGGCACCTTCTCAGACGTTCCACATGGGTCAGTGCTTGGAACCATACTCTCCCCCTCATCGATAACAACAAAACAGCCACCCCCCACAATAATACCCCTGTGCAGAGGATACAACTGTGCACACTTCAGACTACTCAACTGCTGTAATAGAAAAATAGCTACAGAAATACTTAAACTTTTTAGCTTGCAAAAAAACTATTAAAAATAAACAAGCAAAACCACCGCCATGCTGTTTGGGACCCAGAAGAGATAATCAAAGCAACATTTTTACATCATAAATCTCTGAACAAATTTCCATATAAACACAGTTCAGCAATAAAATATCTTGGTGTAAACCTAGTTCCCAATTTAACTTTTAAAATTCACCCAAAATTATAACCGTAAAAGTTAAGTCAGCAAAAGCTACTTGGCCCATTTCTAATCACCTCAAATTCTATGCATGCAAAGCCAAAGCTAAAATGTTTTAATTCTAAAATTAAAATATGTTCTTCCTATAGTCTCACTACTCAACCCACAAATCAATAACAGAACACTTGAAACATCTGTATGTTCACTAATCTCTCTTCATAGACTGATTATATAACCTGCAAAGCAAACTGCCTAACCTATAACTATTGTGTTCTGTCATCCAATTCACATTCACCTTTAAAATCCTTAAAAAAAACCTTTTGCTCCTCACTAAAACTAAGGTCTTCATCAAAACTTCTCCTTAGATAAAAAAAAGAACTAAGATAACACTTCAAAGTCCCCCTTTCACATTCTTAGCATGTGAAAAATTCTCTAATGCAATACCATCCAACTGAAACAGTCCTACCACAAATCAGGGAAATCACAACCTACAAATAATTTAAACAAAGACTATTAAAAATATACAAAAGGTACATAACAAATACAACAGCTTGACAGACCATGGTTAGCAAACTTTTACTTTCCGCCAGCCACAACATTAGAGCAGAAATAAATCAGGGAAAATAAATCAAGGAATACCTAGTCTGTCTTTCAGCTCACTACCGAAGTTAATCTGTTTTCATTTTACTCTTTCATTATTAGTTATTACTATTAGAATGCTTTATTTTTTTTAAATTGGCTTTGTGGTTCTGTCGCTCTCTTCCTAATGGTTGCTGTTCCTGCATCTGAGCTGTCCAGAGTGTGGAAGTACTGTGTATTACGTAATGATTTTTTCCTACTGGATGTAGGTGTTGCCTGCTGTTGCAACTCCCTACATCATTTCCTACACACAACACACACACTTCTTCAATGCACTGAGCTGTCCAGAGTACTGAAATCAGAATCACTGTTCTACTTTACTTAAAACTGAAAGTAAAAAAAAAAAATTTTTTTGTCATGCTCTTCAACACACTGACCTGCCCAGGGTGCTTAACTACTCTCTCTTTTCATAATAATTCCTTCCCATTAGGGGTAGGTGTTGCCTGCATTGCTGACTTCTCACGTACATTCCTCAACCACCAAGTCAAACAATTAGGGGTAATACTGATTGATTACTATTAATAAATCTTGATACATCTACATAAATACAGATTTACTGTTGTAATTTACTTCAAAACTAAAAAGTAATAAATAAAAATACAAGTTAAAAAATATTTTTTAATAGAGAATGCTTTTTATTCAGTTGTTCTAGAAAGAAAAGAAAAAAAAAAAAAAAAAAAAAAAAAAAAAGGAAGAAGCCTGAAAATTTTGCAAAAGAAACACAGACAAGCTGACTTCAGAAAAGCATTCGTAGTTGGTTTGGCTGATTCTGGTAATGAGGCAGCAGCAGAAATAGCAGGAAAGTACAGTTTTGTACCTACCATAAATGTAGATGTTCGAAGATCCACATTGCTGCAGTCCTTACATATGGGTAGTCCGCTGTCCTCGGTCGGCCCGAATACCAAAGTATTAGGCTGACGTCGGTCAAGGCGCTTAAAACTGACATCAGGACGTCAGGGTACAAAAGCGCATGACCGACGTCATATCCTCAGTCTTTTCTTGCCCCAGTTGTCAGAAGGCCCTAAAAAGAAAGGCCAAAGCCAACAAACAGCAAAGAACAACCAACCACCCCTGCACTAACCATATTTACAATATTTACAACCCAAACCACACAACCACCTCAAACTACAGAGGGGAAGGAGGGAGGGTAAATTGGACTGCAGCAATGTGGATCTTCGAACATCTACATTTATGGTAGGTACAAAACTGCACTATGTTCTTCATCTCACATTGCTGCAGTCCTTACATATGGGTAGAATCCCAAAGCAGAAGTAAGGGAGGATGGCAAAACTATAAAGCATTAGGAGCTGCCAAAATGCCCTGTAAAATTGCAGTGGCAAATCCAGCCCTAGATTTAGAGTAAAGTGGAAGGTGGTAATGCTTAGAGAAAGTACGCACTGAACTCCAAGTAGCTGCCTCCAAAATATCTTTAGTAGCCACCCCCCTTAAAAAAGCTGTAGAAGTGGCAGTAGCCCTAGTGGAATGAGGCCTAATCCCAGCTGGAATCTCCTTACCATGATGGGAATAACAGAAAGCAATACAAAAACCAATCCACTTAGAAATAGTCTGTTTTGAAACAGGTTTGCCCTGAAAACCCAAAGCAAATGAAACAAACAACTGCTGAGACTGCCTGAACCCTTTAGTTCTGCTCAAATAATATCGCAACTGCCTGTGTATATCCAAAGTGTGCAAAATCTTTTCCCCTTTATTTTGGGGGTTTGCATAAAAAGTAGGCAAATGAATAGTTTGGTTTAAAGCCACACTAGAAACCACTTTAGGCATAAAGGAAGGGTTAGTACCTTAAAGATACCCTATCCTTGTGGAAAATTAAGAAAGGCTCAACCGCCATAAGGGCCTGTAATTCAGAAACCCTTCTCGCAGAGGTAATGGCCAACAAAAAAGCAGTCTTCCATGATAAATATTTCAACTCGGCAGTAGCTGCAGGCTCAAAAGGTTGTAGAGTGAGTTTCTCCAACACAAAATTGAGATCCCAAGCAGGAGTAGGAGCTCTACGTGGGGGTCTTATATTCTTTGCCCCTCTAAGGAATTGCTTAAACAAAGGATGAGAAAACAATGGTGGGTCACAGTCATAGTGAGCAGAAATTGCTGCAGCATGAACCTTTATAGAGGAGAAGGACAAACCTTTGTCCAATAACTCAGTAAGGTATTGAAGAGCAACACTTAAATTAGGTTTAGAAACATCAAAGTCCTTTGCTGTACTCCAAATTAAAAATCTCCTCCATTTATCTGCGTAAACTTTCCTTGTACTAGGCCTTCTGGCCTCCAAAATAACATTCAAAACTTGTTGTGGAAGCTGAGACTCTCCAGGGTTTAAAACAGAATATGCCAGGCTGTTAGATGCAGAGACTGAAGTTTGATATTGAGTAAGTGACTGTTCTCCTGAGACAGCAGGTGCGGAATCGAAGGCAAAGGCCATGGAGGCTCCCATACCAGACTTCTCAGTAATGGGTACCAGTGCTGTCGAGGCCAATCCGGAGCTATTAAAATCATGGTTGGCTTGTCCTGTCTGACCTTCAGGAGTACCTTTGGGAGGAGAGGCAGTGGTGGAAAGGCATACACGTGAAGATTGCTCCAATTGAATGAGAGAGCATCTACTTTCCAAGCTGTGGGATGAAACCTTTTTGTGCAAAACTTTGGCAACTGGTAATTTAGTGGAGAAGCGAACAGATCTATGTCTGGAGTTCCCCACAACACTGTCAATTTTTGAAATACATGAGGATCCAATTTCCACTCGTGGGGATCCATTATTTGTCTGCTCAACACATCTGCTAAGGAGTTCTGTGCTCCTGGCAGAAACCTTGCCTGAAGATTTAGCTGTAAACTGAGAGCAGTCTCCCACAAAATCATTGCTTGTCTGCATAGAGGGTATGAATGTGTCCCCCCTTGCTTGTTGATGTACCACATGACAGTTGTGTTGTCTGTTTGAATCAACACCTGCCCAGGAAGAAGTAAATCCTTGAAAGCTATCAATGCAAATTGGACTGCTAACATCTCCTTCAAGTTGATATGTAAATGTTGAAGTCTGGCAGGCCACGTGTCTTGTACCCATTTTCCATTTAGATGAGCTTCCCAAGCTTTGTCTGAGGCATCTGTCGTTAGAATCTGACTCGCCTCTGGTCGGGTCACAGAGAGTCCCTTGTTTAGGTGACATTCCTGAGCCCACCACAAAAATTCCTTTGAATGCAAGGTATTATCTGAATGACAGTGTCCATATCTTGGCAGTGTTGCGTCCATACATTTTTGAGATACCATTGTAGCTTCCTCATATGCAGTTTGGCATTGGGAAGTACCAGAATACAAGATGCCATGAACCCCAAGGCTTGAAGGACTGTCCTTGCAGTCAGCCTGGACTGACGAGACAATTGATGGAAATAAAGAGAAAGATTCTTTTGTTTGTCCGGGGTCAATAAGGCCATCTGGGATGCTGTATTCAGTCTCACACCCAGAAAGCACATGTCCTGAGAGGGTACTAGACTGGACTTTATTTCGCTCACAGAATACCCTAGGCATCTTAACACTGCCATCACATACTGTAAATGATGAAGAAGTTCGTCCTTTCCTTGAGCCAGAATCAGGCAATCGTCCAAATAAGGATAGATTTGTATTCCTCTTAGCCTGAAGAAAGCTATCACTGGAGCCAGAACCTTTGTGAACACTCTGGGCGCAGTAGATAAGCCAAAGGGCAATGCAGAGAACTGATAATGAAAAGTCCCAGCCCGAAAACGCAGATACTTCCTGCAACTGGGCCTGATAGGAACATGAAGGTAAGCCTCCTTGAGATCCAGAGTCACCATCCAGTGATCTTTGCCCAGCAGAGGTAAAAGCTGTTGCAACGTCAACATTTTGAACTTGGGAATGTCCAGATATGTGTTGAGGATAGATAAATCCAAAATTGGTCTCCACATGTTCCCTTTCTTTGGTACTAGAAACAGGCGAGAATAAAATCCTAGGCCCACTTCTGGCAGAGGGACCGGTTGTATAGCTCCTATTTGAAGTAGTAGAGAAATCTGTTTGTGAGCCTCTAGTCTTTGCTGCGGAGGAACGTCTGGCATGCCTTTGAAAGGAGGCAAGGTATGGAAATAAAACTTGTAACCTTGGTGTATGATATCCAATACCCATTTGTCCTGGGTAATTAAAATCCAATTTTCCTTGAAGAGTGCCAACCGTCCTCCCAAAGGTGCTGCCAGGCAAGAAGGATCTGGCAGCTGAAAAAGTAGGTCATTGGGCCCGTTTACGAAAGGACTGGCCCCTGCCCTCACTCGAAGATTGTGCAGGTGAACTCCATGTTCTAGATCTGAAGGAACTCTGAGCTCTGCCCCTACCACGTCTAGATCTACCCCTAGACTGAGAATCAGAAGAAGGATACGTCCACCCCTTAGCAGGCCAATTTCTACTAAACTTCGGAGGCTGAACTTGCAAAAAATCTTTAACAGTCTGCATAGACTTAGCCTTGTCTTCCATTTTCTTCAAGACTGACTCCACAGGTGGACCAAACAACACTTCAGACTGTAAAGGAGCATCCAAAATCCTTGTCTTAACATGGTCAGATAAATTCTGATCCTTAAGCCAGGCGTGCCTGCGAAGAACCGAACCAGTGGCAGCCACCCTAGAAGAGGCCTGCAAAGCATCAAAACCACACTGTAAAGAATGCTTACCCACCTGTTCAGAGACCTGCACCAAATCTTGTAATTCTTTACACTCAATGCCTTCTGCCAGAGCATCCACCTTAGATTTCAATTGAGAAAGAAGAAAATTCTGATATTTCAACATATGAAACTGGCAATTCAAAGCCCTCATTGCTAAGGTAGAAGATGTATAGACCTTCTTTCCCCATCTATCCAAAGCTCTGGCCTCTATCTAGAGGAACCGGATTCTTTACAACAGAGGCCCTGACACCCTTAGGTCCCTGACTAATAGTTTCTGGGTCCGCCCTAGGACTCTTATAGAGATATTTATGAGCCTCAGGCACCCTGTAATACCTATCCGGTTTAAGAGGCGCAGGAGGCAGAGAATCAGGATTAAGTGAACCCTCTGAAAATACATCTTGCACAACATCCAGAACAGGGGGTATAGCTAAGGGCCTATGTTGAGGTAAAAACAAAAATTCCCTAAGCCTTTTCCGTGAATCAGAGAAGTCCTGACCTTCCCACTTAAAATGTTCCCTCATAGAATGAAGTGTCTCTGAAAAAGAAAAATCCTCTGGAGGAGAAGCAGAAGGAGTGGAATCTTCTGCATCAGAATCAGAATAAGGAGTGTACTCCTGCAAGTCTTCAGCCGAAGACTCTGAATCATCCAAAGCCTGTTCAAAACTTTCCAACTCTGGCTCCACCCTAGGCCTCTTATCAGGAGGGGGCATAGTACCTCAAATCAGAGTAATCAAATCTTCTGCCATTTTAAGCATGTGCTTCTTAGGCACAGACCCTGCTGAACTAGGACTGACACCAACAGAAGCTAAACCTGGCCTGCCTCTGGAAGAAGCCTTGGAAACAGAAGGAGAGGGCCTAACCACCCTGGGAAGGGAGGGGAGTACAGAAACCTGAGAAGCCCCTTCAGCCTGACCTGCCTCTTGAGAGGCCACATCCTGCAAAATCAAAGTCTCCCCCTGAGACTCCAGAGAAGCCTCCATCGGAACCACCGGTTCCACCGAAACCTCTAAAGAACCGGCGTCCGGAACGGACGCCTCATCTTCCCTGGGTTTAACCGCTTTGTCTTTGCGCTTCTTCGTGGAAGCGGGCGTCGGAGTATCCGACGGCATATTATAATTGCACCGCTTACCGAAGACCAGCCTAGCACAATCTAACCTTCGCTTAATAGTGCGCTTATTAAACCTAGCACAAAAGCGACACCCGATTACGTCGTGCTCAGGCCCCAAACAAGGAATGCACAAAGAATGATAATCCCTATGCGGTATCTGTTTCCCACAAGAAATACAATTATTCACTTTTTCTGACATCCGGTAATACACTGAGGCAAGAAAAACCCAAAATATTCCCCAACGGGGTACTTAGCCAACTTGGATTCGGTCTGAAACTCCGAACTCGAAAAATTTCAGAACGCCTAACGGCACTTGCAACGCTGCTTCTGCATCGGACCATGCGGCAAAAAAGACTGAGGATATGACGTCGGTCATGCGCTTTTGTACCCTGACGTCCTGATGTCAGTTTTAAGCGCCTTGACCGACGTCAGCCTAATACTTTGGTATTCGGGCCGACCGAGGACAGCGGACTACCCATATGTAAGGACTGCAGCAATGTGAGATGAAGAACATCCAACAAAACCAACCTCAAGTGCTTTTCTGAAATCAGCTTTGTGTTTTTTTTGTGTTTCTTTTGCAAAGTTCAGTTTTCTTCCTTATTTTTTACTTTTTAGCGCGAATGAATAAAAACAAACATTCTTTATTAAAAAATATTTTTTTTTACTTATATTTTTAAGTATGTAAATACTGCTGCAACATTATTTCACTAACATTCTTAAACAGTCACGGTGTTTTCTTCTTCTCTCATATATCCTTTACATGTCAATCTACAGGTAGTACACAACTTTCTCTACCTTGTTCCCTTTAAGAAACAGATACAGCAACAGTACTGCTTTTGTTTGTAACGGACGATTTTACCAATGTAATGCTTGTGAATTGGTTACAACACAATCTTTTGTTTTAGTTGCTAATCAAATAACAGCATACCAAAAACAACACTTATTTGCAACTACAATAACAAAATACAAAGATAAAACATTAACAATGCAGAACATAGTAACATAAAAACTTATGACTCAGATATCCCTTCTACCTTCAGTGTCCAAGACAAACATTTATCAAATGTCAAGAAATGAGAAAAAAAAGTTTGACTTTTTTTTATCTCCATCATAATTTTCTTGATTGTCGATGGTTCCTTTTTTGCTTTCCGGTGAGCACTTTCTTCACAGCTAGAAATAAATCCAATAAAGCTACTGTTCCATTCATAAGTACCTATATTTTATCTATAATATTCATCAATATTCACACTGTGATTACCACTTTTCCAGGCCAAATAACATTATACAACTTCTGTTTTTCCTCCTTTAAACTGTTTAAATGAAGGGCACTGCCAAAAAATTTATAAACATTCACTATTAAATAAGCATCACACCAACAATTGGGTGTAACATTGGTACATTCTAGACATCCCTGCAGGAATGTAAAAATATAAAGCAAGGAATTTTAAACCAAAAAAATCTTTATTTCCTTGCCTATATGGCATGTTTGTGAACTATAAGTACAGTTGTGCAAGATGCACTTGCCCACAACAGTTTGTTTGTTTCTTTCGGCTTTTCCCGGTTAGGGGTCGTCACAGCGGAACTCCGGTCCGCTAATGACTGGCAGTTGATTTTTACGCACCGGCTTGCCAGGCCTGACGCACAACCTTCAACGAAGATACACCCATTCACGCATGTCTCCATGCAGAAGAAGCTCTAGCCGAGAATCGAACCGGACAGCGTCTTACTGTGAGGCGACAATGCTACCGCAGCACCACCACTGTAGATGTTCAAATTATTCAGTGCTGCAGTAGTCTTTACACTATATTGGTTGCATCTTGCCCAAGATACAATGGCCAGCTTCCAAAAGCTCTGGCTCCCTCCCACACTTCCACTCTGGACTGCTGACTGGTCAGCGTTGGAGGAGGAAAAAAAAAAAAAATCAGCCGTCAGACTGAAAAATCTTCAGGACATTCTTACCCAAAAAGTAGCAGCATACTCATCATAAGTTATAAAACAAAACATGACCATACTATTTTCCAACAATAATTACATACAATAATAGTGGGACAGAGGGTGGGTACTGCTACTGCAGCAGTAATACTGTTATGTGAAAGCTGCAATTATAACAATTGTACTAAGTTCATCATTCCCACTGCTGCAGTAGTCTTTAGGAGCCGATTACCAAAGCCTACCCAACCTGGGAGGACGAAGAATTTGGATCCAAGAACACCTAGATAATGTTCCTACAAAGCTAGTCCTGGACCTAGAAACTGAATCCAGTTTGTAATGCCTTGTAAAGGTATAAAAACTGCTAGAATGCTACTACAGTTCACCCCTTTCCAAAAATGCTATCAAAGGAAGACAAGGCCGTCATATGAGACGTGATAATGCCTGAAACTGCTTTACGATGGTGGGTGTAACAAAAGGCAACAGCAGATGACAATCATCTGGAAATAGTCTTTATTGATGAGGGTAGTCCTTTCTTGGTCCAAACACAGGAAATACATGGCTGATCAGTTTTTCTAAAAGACTTTTTTCTATCAAGGTAGCACTCAAGCTGTCCCTCAAGCTGTCCAAGTGCATCCAGATAACGTAGAATCCATTCTCCTTGGTTCTGAGGATCTGGATACAATACTGGGAGATTAATGGCTTGATTCAAAAAACTCTGAAACCACTCTGGGAATGAATGAGCAAATTTGTTCGTAATGACGCCCTAATCCTGTGGAAGGCCAGATAGGGTTCACTCATCATGAGATCTTGCAACACAGATACTCTTCTTGCAAATGTCACAGCAATGAGAAGAACAGTTTTCCATGTAATGAACCTTAACTCTGCTTGATGTGCAGGTTCAAATGCAGACATTGTTAACACTTCTAGCACAAAGTTAAAATCTCAGGAAGCTGCAAATCATTAGTGTGGAGGTCTCAGACATAATACTCCTTTTGGAAACTATTTTACCAAAAACACTGAAGAACGTGGATGATCCACAGGGGCACATGCTGAAATGGCCACAAGAAGTACCTTGACAGAAATGCATGAAAGGCCACAAGATAGTAACTCACACAAATATTTGAGCAGGGCTCTAACTAGAAAATCTCTTCCACTGGCCAATATAAGATTGTCTAGTAATAGGTTTTCTTGCCTCCTTTACAAACCTACTGCATGCCCCCCTGAAAAGAGGCTGCTAAAAGGAAATTAAAACTGAATCATGCAGGCAGCTAGCCGAAGAGGTTTGAGATTTGGGTGCATCAACCCACTGTCGTGTGCGAGTGCATCCAGATTGTAAGAAAGCTTGTGGTAACTGAACATGGCCAATTCAAGAAGAAGAGTGAACCAATGCTGCCTGAGCAAAAAGAGGTTATGACAATTATTTTTAGGAAGTTCTTCTAAATCTTCAGAACTACCCTGGATATCAGTGGAAAGGATGGAAATGCATAAAGGAACATTCCTGTCTGTCGGAATGAGAAAGCATCCATTTTCCAGGCTTGTTGGCAAAAAGTACTGGAGCAGAATTTGTCAAGTTGTTTGTTTTGAATGGAGACAGACAAATCTACTTGAGGTGTTCCCTACAACTGGATCAATTCCTGGAAGACCCCTCCTCATTCAATTTCCATTTATGAGGGTCTGTCCTGGTCCTGCTGCACTTATCTGCCACTATGTTTTACTCTGATGGAATACAGGATTCTTGGAGGATTGAAGAGTGCTGAAAAGCCATCTCCCAAGCTATCACTACCAGCCTGCACAGAGGATATTACCACATACTCCCTTGCTTGTTGAGGTTTATGCATACAATAACAAATCCTGTTGAGAAGAGGGAATATGTGCTATAGAACATAAAGTCCCTTATTAGTCTAAACAAGTGAATCAGGAAACTAGTCAAGACTCTGAAAGCAGACAGAGGCAAAAATAGCCCCCAAAGCTAAGGATAACCATAAGGCATTTTTCAGTTATGTCTGCATTTTAAGGCACCCAACAAAGTGCAGAATTAGTTGTGGGCAACATCACCCATACTAAGCCAGAAGACACAGCAAATCGAGTGGCTGATAGATTCTGCTCAAATTTCACCTCCCCATCATCCCCAAATTTCACCTCCCCATCATCCCCAGCTCAAATTTCACCTCCCCATCATCCCCAGTTCCCCCCAAGAAATACCCTCCACCACTCCCTCACCAGTCATCACTAAGGAAATGGTTGCCACTGGACTCTCTAAAGCTCAAAACACGGCTCAATGGGGCCCGATGGTATCCCAAGCTGCCTCTAAAACAGCTTGAATCAGGACCCATCGGGCAAATTGGAATCTCTATTTAACACAGCCTCTGGACTGGCTTTGTCTCAGTAGAGAGGAGGATAGAGACAGTCATCCCTCTACACAAAGGGAGACCATCAACAGACCTTGGTAATTATAGACCCATAACTTTGATGAGTCTTATATGAAAGGCCATGGAAAGAGTAATTATGAACCTGATAAATAACACAGGAAACCTCCAAACACTGCACACAACCCAATTCAGCTTTGTCAAGGGCAGGTCATGTCTACTAAATCTGGTGGACTTGTTTGAAAAAAGTCACTAGGGCCATGGAAGAGGGTAAAAAGTATAGTTGTGTACACCTACCATAAATGTAGATGTTAGAGTGTCTTCACTGTTGCAGTCATGACTGTAGGGTTCTCCTCTGCCAGCAGACAGCCTTCGGTCGGCCAGAATCCCAAAGTCTGGGTCCGGCGTCGGCTGTTCAACCATGCTCCCTGACGTCAGAGCGCCAGGAGTATAAAGCTGACAGCTGACGCCATCTTCTCCAGTTTTTCTTGCCCCAGATGTCAGGAGTCCCAAAATGAAAAAGGTCCCATAACCATTGCAAATACACATCAGAAGAATGGTGGGAAAAAGAAATACACAAAAGTAAAAATAAGAGGGGACAGGAGGGAGGGAAACCCCGACTGAAACAGTGAAGACACTCGAACATCTACATTTATGGTAGGTGTACACAACTGTACTATGTTCATCGTGTTTCACTGTTGCAGTCATGACTGTAGGGTAGAATCCCAAAGCTGAAAGAAAGGGAGGTGGTCATAAAGAAGAAGGGGCGGCTAAAAGGCCCTGCAAGACTGCAGTGGCAAAGCCCGCCCTAGACTTAGAGTAGAGAGGTAGATTGTAGTGCTTAGAAAAAGTATGCACTAAACTCCAAGTTGCAGCTTCCAAAATGCCTTTGGTAGGAACTCCCCTGAGGAAGGCCGCAGAAGTGGCAGCAGCTCTGGTGGAATGAGTCCGTATACTTCCTTAACAAAATCTGATTCCATGAGCAATCCATTTAGAAATGGTCTGTTTTGAAATGGCTTTACCTTGGGAACTTGAAGCATAAGAAAAACAATTGTTCTGATTTTCTGATGTCCTTGGTTCTGTTCAGGTAAAAACGTAGTTGTCTGTGTACATCCAAGGAATGTAAGATCCTTTCCCCTTTATTTTGAGGAGTGGGGAAAAAGGTTGGTAAGTGGATAGTTTGATTTAAAGCCACTTTGGAAACCACCTTAGGCATGAAGGTAGGATTAGTCCTCAAAGATACCCTGTCTTGATGAAAAATAATATAAGGTTCCACAGCCATAAGAGCTTGTAACTCTGAAACTCTCCTGGCAGAGGTTAGAGCGAACAGGATAGCCATCTTCCAAGATAAAAACTTGATGTCAGAAGAGGCAGCAGGCTCAAAAGGAGGCAAGGTTAGTTTTTCCAAAACATAGTTGAGATCCCAAGCAGGAATGGGAGGAGATCTAGGAGGTCTTAAGTTCTTAGCTCCTCTAAGAAACTGTCTCATGAGCTGGTGGGAAAAGATGGGAGGGTCTGTATTATAATGAGCAGAAATAGCAGAGGCATGTATCTTAATGGAAGAGAAAGAGACCCTTATGTAAGAGATCTGTCAGGTAAAGTAAAATTAAAGTAATGTTAGGAAGAAGAGGATCAGAATCCTGAGCCTGCATCCAGGAACAAAATCTTTTCCATTTTCCTGCATAAGATTTTCTAGTGCTAGGACGTCTGGCTTCTAAAATGATATCCATAACCTGCTTGGGCAGTAAAGACGAAATCAAAGGCCCTGGATTAACCAGGCCACCAGGCTGAGAGTTCTGACATGAGAGTGTAGAACCTGACCCTGATGTTGGGACAGAAGGTTCGGAGACTGAGGTAAAACCCAAGGGGGCTCCAGGCATAGGTTTTTTTTAGAGTTGGATACCAAAACTGCTGAGGCCAATTTGGAGCCAGCAAGATGATCATCTTGGGCTTGTCCTGTTTTATCTTCAATAAAACCCGTGGAAGAGGAGGGAGAAGTGGAAAGGCATATCCCGAGAGGTTCCTCCAACTGAATGACAGGGCGTCCACTCTCCAAGCTTGTGTGTGGAATATCCTGGTGCAAAAAGTCTGTAGCTGATGATTGAGATGGGATGCAAAGAGGTCTATGTGAGGACATCCCCAGACTGCTGTTATCATCCTGAATATTTTGGTGTCCAGCATCCACTCGTGTGGATCCGAAAGATGCCTGCTCAGACTGTCTGCCAGGAAGTTTTGTTTCCCTGGTAGAAACTGAGCTTGAAGATCCAGTTTGCAAGATAGAGCTGTGTCCCATAGATCCATGGCTAGTCTGCAAAGGGGGTAGGAATGAGATCCCCCTTGCTTGTTTATGTACCACATAACTGTGGTGTTGTCTGTCCGTATTAACAGTTGTCCTGGTTGTAAAAGATTCCTGAAGGCCAATAGAGCTTTCTGAATGGCTAACAATTCCTTTAAATTGATATGCAGGTGCTTCTGATCCTTTGTCCAAAGGCCCTGAAAACAATTGCCCTGAAAATGGGCTCCCCAAGCATAATCCGAGGCATCCGTGGTTAGAATCCGAGAGGCAGAAGGCAAACGGAAGGGCTTCCCTCTGTTTAGAGCACATGCCCTGGATCACCAAAGAAATTCCTTTTGAAGGCAAGGAAGAACAGAGATCAGTATATGTCTAAACTGTGGCAACGCTGAGACCATACACTTTTTAGGTACCACTGTATTTTCCTCATGTGCAGTCTTGCATATGGTACGAGAAGGATGCAGGAGGCCATGTAACCCAAAGCCTGCAGGAATTTCCTTGCAGATAGACGAGTTAAAGTTGCCAAGGTTCTGAAAGTTGAAGCCAGCTGTAACTGTTTTTCAGATGTCAGAAAAGCTATCTGGGTTGTGGAGTTTAGAAGTGCACCCAGAAAGGTTATCTGTTGTGATGGTATCAAATATGACTTTTTTATGTTTACAGAGAATCCCAGGAATTTGAGGAGGTTCTGTACAAATTCTAGATGCTGGAGTAAAACATCCTTGCCGTCTGCCTGAATTAGACAATCGTCCAGATAAGGGTAAATTTGAATTCCCTTGAGTCTGCAATAAGCTACTACTGGAGCCAGGCATTTGGTGAAGACCCTGGGCGCAGTAGATAATCCAAAGGGCAGCGCAGAGAATTGAAAGTGCCTCGATCCGGCTTTGAACCTGAGGTATTTTCTGCGATCCTGCCTGATGGGAGTGTAAATATGCCTCCTTTAAATCCAAAGTTACCATCCATGCATTTTTGGACAGCATTGGAAGTAGCTGCTGTAGAGTAAGCATCTTGAATTTTGGTATCTCTAGAAAGGTGTTCAAGACAGACAGATCCAGAATGGGTCTCCATGAGTTTTGCTTCCTTGGGACTAAAAAGAGCCTTGAATAAAACCCTTTTCCCATCTCTGAAAGAGGAACCCGTTCTATGGCATTCATAGCCAAAACAGCTTCCACCTGGTTTAAGGCCTCCGTCCATTGATGTTTTGGAAGGTCTGGCCAACCACTTGGCCTTGACAAGGTATGAAAATGGAATTTGTAACCTCTTAAAACCACATCCAAAACCCATTTGTCTTGGGTTATTCGAGTCCAATTTTGATAAAAAAGAGAGAGTTTTCCTCCGAGGGGGGCTTCCAGGGAAAAAGCTCCTGTAGCCCCACAGAAGGAGTCATTGAGTTTGTTTCCTTTGAGATTGTGACCTGTCCTCTCCTCCCCTAGGGGTGGAAGCAGTCCACTGTCTTGGTCTATAAGCAGCTTGTGATTGAGGCCTCCCTCTGGAACGTCTGTATCTACCCCTCTGAGGCCTGTCTGAAGTGGGAAAGGACCAATTTTTGGAAGGCCAATTCCTGCTAAATCTAAGAGGCTGTACTTGTAAGAAATCTAACTGTTTGCATGGATTTCGCTTTATCCTCCATCTTTTTAATCACCTCTTCAGCTTTCGATCCAAACAAAACATTATGCTGAACAGGAGCATCCAATAATTTTGCCTTTACCTTTTCAGGTAAATTTTGTTCCTTTAGCCATGCATGCCTCCTATTGACTGTGCCAGAGGCCACAGCCCTACAAGAAGCCTCCAAGGCATCAAATCCACAGTGTAAGCCATGCTTCCCAACCTGTTCAGTGGAATGCAACAAGTCATGCAATTCCTTATCTGCACAGGCAGAAATGAAGTAAGCTTTTGTTTTAAGACAGACAATAGAAATTGCTGGTATTTAAACATATGAAACTGACAGTTTAAAGCCCTAATGGACAAAGTAGCAGAAGTGTACACCTTTTTGCCCCATCTTTCTAAGGATCTAGAATCCTTTTCAGTAGGAGTAGGATTTTTGGCAGAAGCGGCCTTAGCTCCCTTAGGACCCTGAGAAATGGTTTCAGGGTCAGCAGAAGGGTTCTTGTATAAAAACTGATGGGAATCAGGAACCCTGTAATATCTTATCAGGCTTCACAGGAGCAGGAGGAAAAGAGTCCGGGGTTAAATTAGCCTCCGAAAAGGCATCATCCACAATATCCAAAACAGGAGGAATAGCCAGGGGTCTATGCTGGGGAAGAAGAAGAAATTCCCTCAACCTTTTCTTGGATTCCGAATACTCCTGTCCTTCCCAGTGGAAATGTTCCCTCATTTCATGCAAAGTTTCCCCAAAAGAGAAATCCTCGGGGAGAAGCTGAAGGAATGGATTCTTCAGCATCAGAATCCTCAGAAGGAGGGAAAGAATATTCCTGATCAGAAGAAGAAACTGAGGAAACAGAAGCCTGATCAGAGGAATCATTAGAAACATCCTGCCTTGGCCTTTTGTCTGGAGGGGGATGAGAACCCCTAATCATAGTAAGTAAATCCTTCGCCATCTTGAGTAACTGTTTCTGTGACTAGGGAGCCGGTTCAGAAGAAGCCTGTGTAGAAGTCTTTGATTGTGAAGGAGTCTTTGCCTTTGTCTTTGGCTTTGCCTTTATTAGTAGCTGAGTAGGCCTGAAAACCCCTTCGGAAGCCGGTACCTGCACAGCGGCTCCGGACTCATCCGAAGGAGCATTGTCCAAAGGTCCTGCAACAGAAATATTTAAAGGCCTGGTTGGCTCCTCATGAGAGTCCGTTTCGGCCATCGGTTCTGAAATGGCCGATGACAGGGGCTGCAAAAGCACCTCACTGACAACGGCCGAACCTGAAGCTGGCTCCGCTTGTGCGCTATCAGATTTGGACCTCGGAGGCCTGTCTTTATCCTTGGGACGTTTGTGAACTCCGGTAGCCGGGACCGTATCCGACGACATTTTGTAGTTAAAGCGCCTACCGAAGTAATGAAAAGCAAAATCGTACCTTCGCTTAATTGTACGTTGATTGAATCTAGCACAAAACCGACAACTAGCTACGTCGTGGTCAGGGCCCAAGCAAGGAATACAGTAAGAATGGAAATCCTTATGAGGTATTTGTTTCCCACATGAAATACAATTATTAACTTTTTCTGACATCGGAGTGGAGCAAGAAAACCCCAACGGGGTACTTGGCTTTGAGTGGAGAAGTCAGTCTTCGGACCGAAGTATATCAGTAAAATTCGCCAGGAGTCAGCCGACCGGCAATTGCAAACTGCTCATCACCGCACGGCAAGAAAGACTGGAGAAGATGGCGTCGGCTGTCAGCTTTAGACTCCTGGTGCTCTGACGTCAGGGAGCATGGTTGAACAGCCGACGCCGGACCCAGACTTTGGGATTCTGGCCGACCGAGGGCTGCCTGCCGGCAGGGGAGAACCCTACAGTCATGACTGCAACAGTGAAACATGATGAACATCAGTGTATACCGCCTGCCTTGACCTGGTCAAGGTATTTGGCACAATCCCACACTAAGATAATAAACACAAAACTGGGCATAAATCCGTACATCACCAGATGGATAGCCAATTAGCTCACTGACAGGACACATGGTTAAATTGGGTGAATCTGGATCCTGCAAGAAGCCAGTTACTTGCAATATGCCACAGGGCTCAGTGCTGGGACCACTCCTGTTCAGAATATAACTTCTCTGATGTCAAGGCTAATGTGGAAGGTCTCTGGATAGCAAAGTTTACTGATGACTGCAAGCTGGGGGACACCCATCAGATCCCCCAGTGAGAGAGATATCCTTCATGGGGGTCTCAAACAAATGATGGTCTAAACCTAAATGTGAAAAATGCATTATTATACCCTTTGGGAAGACAAAGACCCCTGCAAATTACCATTAATAGCATAACATACGCGTAGACTCAGAGGTGAAAGATTTAAGTACATAGACAGACAGTACCCTGAACTTTTGACCATGTGTCCACAGTGATGAGGAAGTCATTCTATGTGGCACAGCTTATAAGTAAAGGCATGGTATCCAGTTCCAAGGAAGTTACAGTCCCACTGTACTCAGCCCTCACTAGACCAATAATAAAGCACAATGCGCCACTTGTCATGTACTTGACTAGGCACTTACAGCAACTGGAGCAACCCCAGATGTTCCTCACAAAGAAAATGTTGGGTGTTAACAAGTCCTCTACCAACAGACTAAAAGCCCTGTCCCTTTATTCTGTCTCCTACCATCTAAGTTGTGACCTATGCATAACCTACAAGGCACTCAAAAATGCAGCTCTGATGGAGCTGTGACACATCTACAAAACAAGCAGCACGAGGGTTACCTGATCTAGGGATCTAAACCTAGTCAGTGACTCAAACAAAACATGCTGGAGGGACAGATGTGTGTCAGATTAGCCCTCCTTTGGGGCAGGCTTCCTATTCGCATTAAACACAGACCTTCCCTAGCCCTCCTCAAATTCAGTTTGAATCAATGGATGGAGAATTGCAAAGTCACACCTGGGGTGGTGCCTATGTCCCTTATGGATAGGGGCAATCTGTAAAATACTCAAGGCACATGTACAAACCTATGCCATCTTCTTGCCCCTAGGGGCCATGTACTGGGTAAAATCAGGTGATACTGGCTAGGCATGCAAGGGTTCTTAAGCCATTAGCCTAGTAATCCCCTATGAACCCTGCACTTTTGATTTAATATCTTTGTAATTTGTACAACTGCTGTTACTCTCCTTCTTGTTGCGAGATATAGCTGAATGAGGTACCTCAGTTTGTAGTGAAATCCTTTGTCTAGAGGCCTATCCATTTTCTTAGTGAGAGAAAGTGAACAGAACTGGTTTAATCTAACCAAGGCATTCCTGTAACTTTTACTGTTTGGATAATTGGTCTCGTTTCTGTTCTGTGCCTTAAATAGCCAGTGTTTTAAATCAGATATACTTTGCTCAGGCTGCTGCAGTGAGACTGACCTAGTGAGCTGTGATACTTAGAAAGGATAAGAGAGTTTATTCTCATTTATAGTCTGCACTTTTGATTTAACTTTTTTTCCCACCCAGCCTCCCAGTTCTTGTTGTGGTCTTTATGTGTTGGTGTTGTGAGTTGCCAGCCTCTGGTATAAAGTTGATACTGGACATCCCCCACCCCAGTCACATTACATCAACTCATTCTACTGTTAATGGTGAGAACTTAGCAAAGGCCCACCAGTTTAGCTTCTGCATATTGAATTATCTCATTATCTTCTGTCTCTTCACCTTCTACATAAAAAAAAAAAATCTACACAAACAGCTGAGACCTCCAAGGCAGAAATGCACTCTATCACCACAACACAACACTACTCATGAGACACTTAACTCTCCTAAATAGTGCGCCACTCAACCAATGCCCCTAAGGCAAAACAGCATGCCCAACACACTAGCAATAGGTGACTCGATAGTGAGGCACACTGATGTTCCACTCACTAGGTCGAATAAGGAGAAAGTAACAGTTAGGTGCCAGGATCCGCCACACAACGCACGCACTCAGGTCCCTCAACAACAGGTACAAATATGAATCTGTCATTGTACATGTGGGTTTGAATGACCTGAGACGTACCTCCCTGGACTACATGAAAAAAAGAGACATGGAGGAGCTCTCAGATTATATAGCCCAGACGAGTATGACACTAGCCCTGAGCAGCCTCCTACCATCACCCAGAATGATACCACAGTACAAGCAGAAAATGACTGATTTCAACAATTGGCTAAGTTTCTGGTGTCATTCTAAGGGGATCCAATATCTGTCTGCCTGGGATGACATGACTGACAGACCTAGATGCTTTGCCAGACATGGTCTGCATCTGTCACCCCTGGGCTTCCGGATACTGGCCAATGCTCTTGCCACTCCTATAGTGCTTTGTTTTTAGGCGGTGTTCCAAAGACCAAATTGCCACCATAACAACTACAAACAAATGCAATCGGAGGGTCATGCTGCTCAACACTAGAAGTCTAAATCTCAAAATGCACTTGCTTGAAGCACTCATTAAAATGGAGAACATCGACATTTGTGCTGTGACATAGACCTGGTTCAAGGCAGCAGATCCCACCCCTGCACTACCAAGCTACAACTCATTCCATACCTTTCAGCCCCAGAACTTGGACCGAAGCTCCAAAGGCGGTGGTGTTTCCATATTCATAAAGGATACACACACCTCCAGACTGGTAGCCCAACATGATGCATCAGAGATACTTCAGGTGCAGCTAACATTGGGTAAGACAGTGATTCAGGTCGTTGCCTGCTATAGGTCCCCAACCATGACCCAAGACTCACACTCCACTTTCCTAAGCACCCTGGAGAATATTAGGGTCCAACCTAACACTCTCATACTGGGTGACTTCAACTACCCCTCCATTAACTGGGAAAACTACTTATGTACCAATACACTTGCCCAACATTTCCTGGAATTCATTAATTCCAATGCCCTAGACCAGCTCATTCTTACCCCCACTAGAGGTAGCAACATCCTTGACCTGGTCATTACTAACATGGGTGACCATTGCTCTGTACCAAAAGTTAACTCCTCCCTGGTTAGATCCAACCACAAACTAATCACCTTGGAAATCTACATCCTCCCCAACCCCCGCAAAGGTAAACACCATGAAAAACGTCTCCAAAGCTAACTCTGGGCTCTTAAAACAGAGGTGGCCAACTTCACGGCACCCATGCAATTGGAGAACAGCTGCATGACCGCCGAATCATACACTAATGCCCTGTATGAACAACACATACACAAATGCATGGATCTCGCCATACCCAATAGAACCAAGACGCTCTCCTCCAAAAAAAGGAAGCCAATCTGGTGGTCCCCTGCCATAAACAAACTCTACAACAGGGGGAGGAAACTGATGAGAAATAAGGTGAAGTCCCAAGACTGGAGAAACTCCCCTATCAGCCTCACCAAAAAGTTGAGATTCCTCATCAATTCTTCTAAAGCTAGCTATGAAAACAGAATTGCAGCAGATAATAGAAGGCCTTGTGGTTGTCTTTACTATCTAAAAAATTTCCATGGCAATACCCAGATTTGCTCGGAGCTGTTGCACAATGGCACCTCCTTTACCGAGCAATCAGATATTGCCAATATACTGTCTGACGGATTCAATGCCAACTCTCTCCCCCACCAAAGGACCAATCACAACAACAGTAGATTGCCAGGCATCCAGCATTACTGCTGCACAGATTAAAACAGCACAGTCCAAGGCCAAGAATACAGCTTCTATGGGACCTGACACTACCCCTGGCTGTGTTCTACATTATTATTATTATTCTTTATTCCAGTTTGGTGACCAGGGAGGTCAACTATGCTCAAGAGCCCATTTTCTGTGGAGGCCCGAGGAGAAAAACTCCATAATACAAAGTTACATTACATAGAGAATTACAAGAAAAATATCTGCATTGCAATCAACAGGTAGTATTACAGTCAAAAAGTACAGTTTTGTACCTACCATAAATGTAGATGTTTGAAGATCCACATTGCTGCAGTCCTTACACTTGGGTAGTCCGCTGTCCTCGGTCGGCCCGAATATCAAAGTATAAGGCTGACGTCGGTCAAGGCGCATTTGACTGACATCAGGACGTCAGGGTACAAATGCGCATGACCGACGTCATATCCTCAGTCTTTTCTTGCCCCAGATGTCAGAAGACCCTAAAAATAAAGGTCAAAACCAAAAGACAGCAAACAACCAACCAACCACCCTTGCACTAATTATATGTACAATATATACAATATACACAATATGTACAACCCAACCCACACAACCACCTCTAACTACAGGGAAGGAGGGAGGGTAAATTGGACTGCAGCAATGTGGATCTTCGAACATCTACATTTATGGTAGGTACAAAACTGTACTATGTTCTTCATCTCACATTGCTGCAGTCCTTACACTTGGGTAGAATCCCAAAGCAGAGGTAAGGGAGGATGGCTAACTACAAGGAAGCAGGAGCTGCCAAAATGCCCTGCAAAACAGCAGTGGCAAAACCAGCCCTGGATTTAGAGTAAAGTGGCAGGTGATAATGCCTAGAGAAAGTATGCACTGAACTCCAAGTAGCTGCCTCCAAAATATCCTTGGTTGCCACTCCCTCAAAAAGCTGTTGAAGTGGCAGTAGCCCTAGTGGAATGAGGCCTAATCCCAGCTGGAATCTCCTTGCCATGATGGGAATAACAGAAAGCAATGCAAAACCCAATCCACTTAGAAATAGTTTGTTTTGACACAGGCTTGCCCTGAGAACTCAAAGCAAAAGAAACAAACAACTGCTGAGACTGCCTGAACCCTTTAGTTCTGTCCAAATAATAACGCAACTGCCTGTGTACATCTAAAGTGTGCAAAATCTTTTCCCCTTTATTTTGGGGATTTGCATAAAAAGTAGGCAAACGAATAGTTTGGTTTAAAGCCACACTAGAAACCACCTTAGGCATAAAGGAAGGATTAGTACGTAATGATACCCTATCCTTATGGAAAATCAAGAAAGGCTCAACCGCCATAAGGGCCTGCAATTCAGAAACCCTTCTTGCAGAGGTAATGGCCAACAAAAAACCAGTCTTCCATGACAAATATTTCAACTCAGAAGTAGCTGCAGGCTCAAAAGGTTGTAGAGTGAGTTTCTCCAACACAAAATTGAGATCCCAAGCAGGAGTAGGAGCTCTTCGTGGGGGTCTTATATTCTTTGCCCCTCTAAGAAATTGCTTGAACAAAGGATGAGAAAACAATGGTGGGTCGCAATCATAGTGAGCGAAATTGCTGCAGCATGAACTTTAATAGAAGAGAAAGACAAACCTTTGTCTAGTAACTCAGTAAGATATTGAAGAGCCACACACAAATTAGGCTCAGAAACATCAAAATCTTTTGCTGCACTCCAAAATAAAAATCTCTTCCATTTGTCTGCGTACACTTTCCTTGTACTAGGCCTTCTAGCTTCCAAAATAACATTCAAAACTTGCTGAGGAAGTGGAGGCCCACTATGATTCAAAACAGAATATGCCAGGCTGTTAGGTGCAGAGAGTGAAGCTTGACATTGAGCAAATGGCTGTCCTCCTGTGACAACAGGTGTGGAATCAAGGCAAAGGCCATGGAGGCTTCCGTGCCAGACTTCTCAGTAATGGGTACCAGTGCTGTCGAGGCCAATCCGGAGCTATTAAAATCATCCTTGGCTTGTCCTGTCTGACCTTTAGAAGTACCTTTGGGAGGAGAGGCAGAGGTGGAAAGGCATACACATGAAGATTGCTCCAATTGAAAGAAAGAGCATCCACTCTCCAAGCTGTGGGATGAAACCTTTTGTGCAAAACTTTGGCAGCTGATGGTTTAGTGGAGAAGCGAACAGATCTATGTCTGGAGTTCCCCATGACACTGTCAATTTCTGAAATACATGAGGATCCAATTTCCACTCGTGGGGATCCATAATTAGCCTGCTCAACACATCTGCTAAGGAGTTCTGTGCTCCTGGCAGAAACCTTGCCTGAAGATTGAGCTGTAAACTGAGAGCAGTCTCCCACAAAATCATTGCTTGCCTGCATAGAGGATAAGAATGCGTTCCCCCTTGCTTGTTGATGTACTACATGACAGTTGTGTTGTCTGTTAGAATCAACACCTGCCCTGGAAGAAGTAATTCCTTGAAAGCTATTAATGCAAACTGGACTGCTAACATCTCCTTCATGTTGATATGTAGATGTTGTAGTCTGGCAGGCCACTTGTCTTGTATCCACTTTCCATTTAGATGAGCTCCCCAAGCTTTGTCTGAGGCATCTGTCGTTAAAATCTGACTCGCCTCTGGCCGGGTCACAGACAGTCCCTTGTTTAGGTGACATTCCTGAGCCCACCACAAAAATTCCTTTTGAATGACAGTGTCCAGATCCTGGCAGTGCTGTGTCCATACATTTTTGAGATACCATTGTAGCTTCCTCATATGCAGTTTGGCATTGGGAAGCACCAGAATACAAGATGCCATGAACCCTAAGGCTTGAAGGACTGTCCTTGCAGTCAGCCCGGACTGATGAGATAGTTGATGGAAGTAAAGGGATAGACTCTTTTGTTTGTCCGGGGTTAAAAGGCCATCTGGGATGCTGTATTCAGTCTCACACCCAGAAAGCACATGTCCTGAGAGGGTACTAGACTGGACTTTATTTCGTTCACAGAATACCCCAGGCATCTTAGCACTGCTATCACATATTCCAAATGATGAAGAAGCTCTTCCCTTCCTTGAGCCAGAATCAGGCAGTCGTCCAAATAAGGATAGATCTGTATTCCTTTTAGCCTGAAGAAAGTTATCACTGGAGCCAGAACTTTCGTGAACACTCTGGGCGCAGTAGATAAGCCAAAGGGCAATGCAGAGAACTGATAGTGAAAAGTCCCAGCTCGAAAATGCAGATACTTCCTGCAACTTAGTCTGATAGGAACATGAAGGTAAGCCTCCTTGAGATCCAAAGTTACCATCCAATGATCTTTGCCCAGCAGAGGTAAAAGCTGCTGCAACGTCAACATTTTGAACTTGGGAATGTCCAGATAAGTGTTGAGGATAGATAAATCCAAAATTGGTCTCCACGTGTTCCCCTTCTTTGGTACTAGGAACAGGCGAGAATAAAATCCTAGGCCCACGTCTGGCATAGGGACCGGCTGTATGGCCCCTATTTGGAGCAACAGAGAAACTTGCTTGTGAGCCTCTATTCTTTGTTGAGGAGGAACGTCTGGCATGCCTTTGAAAGGAGGCAAGGTATGGAAATAAAACCTGTAGCCGTGGTGTATGATATCCAATACCCATCTGTCTTGGGTAATTAAACTCCAATTTTCTTTGAAAAGTGCCAACCTTCCTCCCAAAGGTGCTGCCAGACGAGAAGGCTCTGGCAGCTGAAAAGGTAGGTCATTGGGTCTGTTTACGAAAGGACTGACCCCTGCCCTCACCGAAGACTGTGCAGGAGAACTCCCTGTTCTAGGCCTGAAAGAGCCCTGAGCTCTGCCCCTACCACGTCTAGATCTACCCCTAGACTGGGAATCATAAGAAGGATACGTCCACCCCTTAGTAGGCCAATTTCTACTAAACTTTGGAGGCTGGACCTGCAAAAATCTTTAACAGTCTGCATAGACTTAGCCTTGTCTTCCATTTTCTTTAAAACTGCCTCAACAGGAGAACCAAACAACACGTCAGATTGCAAAGGAGCATCTAAAATCCTTGTTTTAACATGGTCAGACAAATTCTGATCCCTCAGCCAGGCGTGCCTGCGAAGAACTGACCCAGTGGCAGCCACCCTAGACGAGGCCTGTACAGCATCAAAACCACATTGCAAAGAATGCTTACCCACCTGTTCAGAAACATGTACTAAATCTTGCAACTCTTTACAATCAATACCTTCTGCCAGAGCATCAACCTTAGCCTTCAATTGTGAAAGGAGATAGTTTTGGTATTTCAACATGTGAAACTGGCAATTCAAAGCCCTCATAGCAAGAGTGGAAGAAGTATAAACTTTCTTTCCCCATCTATCCAAGGCCCTGGCTTCTTTGTCTGCAGGAACCGGATTCTTTACAACAGAAGCCTTAACACCTTTAGGCCCCTGGCTAACAGTTTCTGGGTCTGCCCTAGGACTCTTAAAAAGAAACTTATGAGCTTCAGGCACCCTGTAATACCTATCCGGTTTAACAGGAGCAGGAGGCAAAGAATCAGGATTAAGAGAAGCCTCTGTAAAAACATCTTCCACTACATCCAAAACAGGAGGTATAGCCAAAGGTCTATGCTGGGGTAAAAACAAAAATTCCTAAGCCTTTTCCTGGAATCAGAGAAGTCCTGACCTTCCCACTTAAAATGCTCCCTCATGGAATGAAGAGTTTCTGAAAAAGAAAAATCCTCAGGAGGAGAAGCAGAAGGAGTAGAATCATCCACATCAGAATCAGAATAAGGAGAGTACTCCTGTAAGTCTTCAGCCGAAGACTCTGAAACATCTGAAGCCTGCTCAAAACTCCCTAGCTCAGGCTCCACCCTAGGTCTCTTATCAGGAGGGGGCATAGAACCCCTAATCAAAGTAATCAAATCTTCTGCCATTTTAAGCATATGCTTCTTGGGCACAGTTCCAGAAGAACTAGGGGTGACACCAACTGAAACTGAACCTGGCCTGCCCCTGGGAGAAGCCTTTGAAACAGAAGGAGAGGGCCTAGCCACCCTAGGAAGGGAGGGGAGTATAGTAACCTGAGAAGCCCCCTCAGCCTGACTTGCCTCCTGAGAGGCCACATCTTGCAATAATAAAGCCTCACCCTGGGAACACAAAGAAACCTCCGGTGGAGCCACCGGCTCCACCGACACCTCTAAAGAACCGGCGTCCGGTACAGACGGTTCTTCTAGCCTAGGCTTAACTGCTTTGTCCTTGCGCTTCTTCGAAGAAGCAGGCGTCGGAGCATCCGACGGCATTTTATAATTGCACCGCTTCCCAAAGACTAACCTGGCACAATCCAACCTTCTCTTTATAGTGCGTTTATTGAATCTAGCACAAGAGCGACAGCCAACAACGTCGTGCTCAGGCCCTAAGCAAGGAATACACAAAGTATGATAATCTCTATGCGGTATCTGTTTCCCACAAGAAATGCAATTATTGACTTTTTCTGACATCCGGTAAATCACTGAGGCAAGAAAAAACTAAAATATTCCCAACGGGTACTTAGCCAACTTTGAACTCGGTCTGAAACTTCGAAATCGAAAAATCTCAGAACGCCAACCGGCACTTGCAATGCTGCTTCTGCATCGGACCATGCGGCAAAAAAAGACTGAGGATATGACGTCGGTCATGCGCATTTGTACCCTGACGTCCTGATGTCAGTCAAATGCGCCTTGACCGACGTCAGCCTTATACTTTGATATTCGGGCCGACCGAGGACAGCGGACTACCCAAGTGTAAGGACTGCAGCAATGTGAGATGAAGAACATCAGGTATCATTCATTAAAGACAGCAAAACTATTCAACATTTTTCAAGAGAGAGACAGGCATACAGCATGATGGCTGGATGTTACTGTTTAGTTACATTTATAATCCAAGTATATGAGAGAAATTAGGAAGGTATGAAGGTTAGCCAGGAGAGAAGGAGGAGCAGAGCTTGGGAGGTATGAGTTGAAGAGTGCAGTTACATTTCCTCTGAAGAAACAGGTAAGAATGAAGTTGTGTTTTGAAGGTGTGTGGATTGTCACAGGTCCTCAGAGTAGAGGGAAGGTCATTCCAATTTTTGGCTAGGTAAAAGGAGACTAGTAGCTGACCAGCTAGGCGCTTGGGTTTTTGGACAGTTATAAGGTTTTGATGAGTAGATCTAAGGGTTCCAAGGGGGGTATATGGTTGTAGGATGTTAGATAATGCAGGGCAGCTAGTAGGTTGGAATAACAATTTGTGGGCTGTGACGATTTGGAGGAAGTCAAGTTGATTAGGGAGTTCAAGCCAATTTAAAGAGTGCAGGGAGGTGCAGTGATGGGAGGAGGATTTTGCCTTGGTGGTGAATGTGGAGATTTTGTTGTAGCACACTTCCAGTTTGAAGGTGAGTGTGGAAGATAGATTGGTAAGCAGAGGAGTGTCATGCAAAAGAGAGGGGAGGAGATAGATAGTGGCCAAAATTTGTCTGGTGGAGGGAGTGGGGAAGTGGTTGTTTCTGTAGAGTAGGCAGAGTTTTATGTGGGTTTTCTTGATGTTAAGTTGGATGTGAGTAATGAATTTTAAGTGTTCGTCGATGGTGACCCCCAGGAGTTTGGCAGAGGGAACGACTTTGATAATGGAATTGTTAAGGCTGGTAAGTTTAAGTGAGTTTTTATCAATGGGAGTGGATTTTGAGGGAGTGAATAGAAGAATCTCAGTTTTGTTAGCGTTTAGAGAGAGGTGGTTTTGGTGCATCCAGTTTTCAGTAGTTAAGAAGGCAGTTTGAGTTGGAGACTGAAGATCAGATAGGTTAGAAGCGCAGTGGATCAAAGTGGAATCGTCTGCGTATTGGACAATTTGGGTATTGGGTATGGCTTTGTCGAAATCGTTAATAACGATGTTAAATAGCAAAGGGCCTAGTATGGAACCTTGGGGTACTCCTGTAGGGCTGGAGAGGAAAATGGAGGAGGCCTGGTCCCATCTGACAGCTTGGGACCAGTCATAAAGATAGCTGGAGAACCAGGAAAGAGTTTTTTTGGGAGATGTAGAGATTCGATAGATTTAACAGATTGGTGTGAGAGATGGTATCGAAAGCTTTAGATAAGTCTAGTAGAACAGCTGAAACTATGTTACCAGAGTCTCGAGCTAGATTGACAGAATGTAAGAAGGATAGAAGGGCTGTGTTGGTACTGTGTCCAGGGTGGAAGCCGTGTTGGGTAGGAGAGAGTAGCTGGTGTTCAGTAACAAATGGCATGAGCTGCAGATGTATGCATTTTTCAATAAGTTTAGAGATTGCTGAGAGGATGGCTATAGGGTGGAAATTGGAAACATTACAGTTTTTACCACCCTTGTGGAGTGGTAGAATAAATGCAGAATGCCATAGTATAGGTACATAGGACTCAAGTAGTGATCTATTTATCAGTATGCTGATAGGGAGAGCAATACCATTAGAGGCAATTTTTAAGAAGGAGGAAGGAAATGTTGTCAGGGGCATTGGTGCAAGGTTTAAGTTTGGAGAGGAGCTTAATAAGGTAGGCGGATACAGGTTTAAGTTCAAAAGTAGGGGGTGTAGGAGAGGAGGAGGAAGCTTGAGCAGAGGGGAGTGGAGGATTATTCCTGGGGAAGGTCTTGATCAGCAATAGAAGAGGTGAAGAAGGTGTTGAATAGTTCGGCAATTTATTGTTCAGATTTACTAGCATCAGGACATGGGTTGTTTTTTGTACCAGGCTTTTGGAGGGAATTAATAGAGCTCCAGAACTGTTTGGGGTTTTTTGCATGATTTATTTGGAGTTTGATGTAGTAGGATTTTTTATCTTTTTTTAGCTTGGTTTCGCAGCTGTTTGTATTTAAGTAACAATACAGACTGTTTATGTTGGAGATAGCTTTTCCAGGTTTTCTCTCTTCGTAGCATAATTTTTTTTGGTTTCTTTGGTAAACCATGGGGCGGTTTTAGCTTTAACTCTTTTTGTTCTTATTGGAGCTAGGGAGTTTAGGACAGTTAAGAATGTAGAGTTGAAATAGTCAACGCATCGTCTAAAGGTAGGGTTTTTAGTGGGTTCCAGTTAGTGAACTTAAGGGAGTCAGAAAAGGTAGAAGGATTAAAGTTAGCGAGGTTGCGAGTATGTAAGAGTTGGTGGGAATGTGAGAAAGAGGGTGTAGCTCTATGGGTGAAGGCAGGGAGGTGGTCTCCTAATGTGTCAGGAGTTGCACCAGATTTTATTTTGTTAGGGTGAGATACCAGGATCCAGTCTAGGATGGAGCCTGGGGAGTTTTTTTTTATTGGGCCTAGTAATGGAGTTAGTGAGTTGAGTGAAATTGAAAAGATTGATTGAAATGGTAGGATTAGGGTCGATGATTTTTTGCCAGTCAATATTTACATCACCCATAATATAGGTTTCAAGTTTAATATTAGAGGAGGTCCACGAGAGGATGTCTTCCAGGGTATTGGTGTTGTTACCAGGAGGAATATAGAGGGAGATGATGCAGGTATTTTTATGGTCGTTTAATTTTAGAAGGCCAGTTACAAGTTCAGCATTATTAAAGGAAGGGATAGGGTTAGGGTAGGCAGTGATGGACAAATGACTGGAGTAGATTATAGCTACATCACCACCTCTTTTACTTAGGCAGTCGGATCGGTGAGATTGATCACCGGGGGGAAGGAATTCGGAGTCGGTTAAGTGTGGTTTTAGCCAGGTTTCAGAGTTGGCTACAATGTCAGGTATATTATGATTGAGCCAGGCATGAAAGAAGGTAAACTTATTTGTTACGCTTTGGGCATTGATGGCGAGGTATTTACTGGTGGATTTGTTGTTGGAGCTAGGGTTGTTTGCTAGAGAAATGTTTGGTCCTTGGTTGGGATGAATGTCGCCTGCTGGGTAAGGGGAGAAGGGAAATAAGTTTGTGAGGATTGTGTTTGGTTAGGAATGGATGGTAGGGGGTGGGTTTGGATTTGTACAATTTAGTAGGGATTCGGAAGAGTTTTACTTTTAAGAGAAGGAGGGGTCAGAGGGAGATAAAGAGGCAGAGATATTGTGGAAGTGATTTGTGAGGTGGGGGTGTGAAGGAGGAGGTATAGGGTGTAGGTGGAAGTTGGTATAAGAGGAGGCATGATACAAAGGAAGTAGAATGAGGATTAGGATAGATGTAGGGTAAGGATTATAGTAGGAAAAGTGAGCATGGCAGATGAAGTCAGATTAGAAATGAAAAGATATTTAGGTCAGAGAGAGTTAGATAGGTCCCTTGTGTGTATGCAACTATCCAAGTAATATAACCCTCTGTCTATAGAAAAATGGATGATGCAAAGAAGCCCAAACCAGCTAATACACAGTTCCCAAATGACAATTATTAAATGAGGGAAAAGCAACGCCCGAGGATTATTGATTTACCAAAGATGCATGTTCCCAACAATAACACTTATATTCTATCATATAAAATCCAGTACGCATACATATAGCTTTGACAAAAAGCAAAAACAGAGTTACAATGTCCTATATAGCAATTCAAAAAGCCGTAGTTGCTACTGTAGGTTTAAGTTGTAATCAGTGTTATATCATGAAATCACAACTTGCATTATACTTTAGTCTATTTTCACAGTTCTTTCAACCTATTGTTATGCTACTATGCACGGTCCAATCGAGGCTAAGCAATAAAAAGCTCACTAAAAATATATGTTGATCCACCAAGACACAGGTAGTGTCTTAAAGACACTATATACCAAATAACTTAATTATTTCCGCTATAAGGATGAATGTATTATTACAAAAAAACAAATGTTCCCAACGAGTGACAAAATGAGCGCATAAATCAAATAAACTATTTGCAGAGTGCAAAAACAGTTTAACACCTCACAGTCCCCTACATATCCTCAATATAACCTAACAAGTTGTTGTCAATGCAACGTTCACAAAACATAGTTATATCCATGTATATGCTTACTTGTCATAGAACATATTTGTAAATTCTAAACAAAATGGCGGGTCTAGTCCCGTTTAGAAAAGTGACAGCCAAAACAATATTTAGATAGCATAACAATAAAATATGACAGACTCAATATATCCCTCAAAAAATCATGTGTCACCACATATGTTATAATCACATAGTCTCTAATAAGCGCCAGTTGTTTAGTTGAATAAGAAAATTTTTAGAGTTCACCAAGCACGACGAAGAGAAAAAAAAAACAACAAACATTTATACAGTCCAACGTTTGTCGATACTGGGCACAAGTTTGGAAACTAGCAAAAGGAAAACAACCCACCAGTCCTATATTGTCCCAGGCCTTCATGAATTCAAGTAACTAAAGTCGGCAATATAAACGCTAAGATGTCACTGATATTCAAGAGCCAGTTCTTTTAGTCAGATGAAAAAAAAAAGTTTTCAAATTCACTTAGGCAGAATACAGTACAGATGTTGATAAAATCCCAACACTCACTCATTCGCTGGTCTCCAGACTGGTTTCCGATGTTGTACACAATGGCCCTGCAGTGATAAGCTATTCCACACCACTTAACTCCAAATAGATAAATCCAGCAATAAAACACTGAAACGTCGCAGTAGGCTTCAGGCTTAGCAGTTCTGCACCATAACCTCCTCCTCCGACTGAGGGGTATAAAGCAAACAGGCCAGTGAAGACACAACTAATGTACACCAGTCTCTCTATATTACTTCTGAGAACACACCAGACTTCTATTAAATACGAAATCCCGAAAACTGTTTGCACTGATAAGGCCCACTGAGCTCTGAAACACCTGCCGACTTTCAACAATTTTTTTTTATCTTTCATTCACTCGGCACATTCCGATCAGGCCTCCCTTCTGTGCCCACAACAAACAATGAACCGCAAAGTGAACTGGCACATCACCTGTGTGCCCTGTTCAATCACAGCCTCACCTCAGGCTTTGTCCCTACCAAATATTGCACTGCTACAGTCATTCCTTTCCACAAAGGAAGAGTGACTACAGACCCTGGGAACTATCGCCCCATTAGCCTGACAAGTCTGATATGCAAAGGTATCGATCGCATCATCATGGACCTAACAAACAAGGTTATAGGGAACGTCCAAATTCTGGATCCCACACAGTTTGGTTTTGTGAAGGGTAGATCATGCCTGCTCAACCTGGTTGACTTTTTTGAGTCAGTCACCAGAGCTGTGGATGAAAGCAAGGTGGTTCATACAGCCTACCTTGATCTGGCCAAGGCCTTTGATACCATTCCACACTCAGGAATCATAGAAAAACTCACTAAGCTAGGCATCAAACCCTATATCACTAGGTGGGTCGCAAATTGGCTCACAGAGAGAACCCACAGTGTGAAAGTAGCTGACTCCAAGTCAGACTGTCGACCAGTCACGAGTGGTGTCCCACAAGGTTCGGTCCTGGGTACTCTCCTGTTTGGTATCTACTTCTCTGAAGTCCAGGCCAACACAAGGGGACTCTGGCTGACAAAGTTTGCAGATGATTGCAAGTTGGGAGCCATAATTAACTCCCCAAGTGATGTTGACATCCTACAGAAAGGCTTCACTGAGACCAATGACTGTGTCAGAACCATTGCCACTGTGGTCAGAAAGTCCTCCTATGTAGCACATCTCATTACTAAGGGTTTTGCATCCAGGAAGAAAGAGGCCATTGTCTCCCTCCACTCTTCCCTCATTAGACCAATCATCAAGTACAATGCCCCATTTGGCATGTACCTCACTAGACACCTAGAACTGGAGAGGCCGCAAAAATACCTCACAAAGAGGCTCTTGGGCCTTAAGCACTTGTCCTATATGGACATTCAAAAAATTCCAGCTATTCTCAGTCTCATATCACCTACTTCGAGGTGATCTCTACTTGACTTACAAAGCCATGTCTGACCCAGCTCGGTTAGAAATGCTACATCTAAAGAAATCCCAATCCCTCCACACTACACGCTCCAGAGACTTCAAACTCATTACCACAAACAGAACATGCTGGAGGGACAGGTTCATAACCCACAGACTGCCCATGCTATGGAACAGACTTCCCATACAAGTCAAGCGGAGCACCTCACTGGCCCTCTTCAAGAGAAATCTTGAGGAGTTGATGGGAAATAGAAAATTCACTCCGGGGGATCACTCCAGTGGCTCTACTTGACAGACACAATGGGAACTAAGGTCGCATGGCACGACGCCAGGGTAATACTATGGGCTAGGCTTGTAAAGGCTCCAGGGCCATTAGCCTAGTACACACCTATGAACATCACTGTGGTGTTGTCTGTAATCACTTGAAGAGGCCCTGGGGACCACTGATGAAGAGTTTAAAGCATGGATCACAGCACAACCTGTGTGTGCCTTGGTCTGCCTGAGGAGTCACACAGGCTTTGCAGCTTTGCCACCACTGAAACTGCTCCCATGCAAAATTTGAGGAGTCCATATTTACAGAATTGCTTGAAGGTAGAGGAAAAGGGAATTTTGCATATGTTTGTATTTGTATTCTCCATCAGTGCAGCTCTTTTTTTTTTTTTAAACAAAGCCCAACACTGCAATCTGAAATTCCAGAAGACACAACTGTTGGGTCCATGTATTGTTTTAGAAACCACTGAATTCTTCTCATGTTTAACCTAGGAGGAGGAATCATGAGACTCAAATGCCATGAACACCACAAAATAAATGCCATGAGCACCAGAATTCTGATACACACTCTGGCTGAAGTTGGAGACCGGGCTAGAAAGCTAAAGAAAGTTTCCACATAAAAATAAGCTTTTCCTGCATCAAAAAAGGCTTTTGCTAAAGGGTGTCTATAAGACATCCTAGAAATGCAATCCTGTGAGATGGGGTCAAGGAGGATTGCCAAATATATATCCGGAATCCCTGAACAGACAGAGGAAGAGGTGGAAACTAAAGCTATGTACTTACCATAATATATCAGTGTTATCCATTTGTCAGGTTCATCCTGTGAGTTACCGGATCCAACACCTTTCTCAGAGACTTCAACTCCAGTGCTCTGCCTCCTCTGCCTAAACTGTTCCCCTCTACCTTAGATCAAGTTTGACCTCACACACATCTAGAAAACCTGTAAGGACAATTCCAGGAGCTTAACACAGGACCCGGAGCGAAACCCCCAAAGGTCTGGTTGCCTACTCACTTAAGAGAGCAAAAACCTAAAAAAAGCATCTACTCTGCTTTTTGCATTTGGTTGTTTGGGGAAATTTTATGGGGTACAAATGGGATAAATAAAATGTTTTATAAATGCAAATAACTACATAAAGGTGGGTCTTTATTTCAGAGTACCTTGTGCATAAATATTTAAAAACAATTAGCTGTACTGATATTGCAGAAGTTTCCCCCCCTTAGGTTTGTACAGTCAGCTTTTCTCTTGCTGTGCTGAGAATGCATGGGGTCAGACTGGGCTCACTTGTCTGGATCACTTATTCGGGAACTCTGATAAATTACTGCTGTGGCTGACTGAGTTACATTTAAACACTTCCACCTACTCCAATGCATGGATGAGGTACTCCATCTTCAACTTCCTGACTCTCTTCTTCTAAGCTAAACAGCAGCTGTGCAGAAATCTCATTTTGTCCATCTGTTGTTGCGACATGCTTTCAGTCACCTGGTATACAGTCATGGTTGCAGTTCTTGTTAGGTCATCATTCCACTGCTATTGAGAATGTTGCAGGCTAATAATGCGATGAGTAGTGAGAGGGCCAAATTAACTCAGGAAACTGGAATTTAAATGGACAACCTGCAACTTTGTGGCACACTGTTACTTTAAGATACAAATCAGAATTTTCCGAATAATGCAGGACAGTGGAGAGGGATGAAGTTCACTTTGAAGCAGGCTGGATACAACAGCTTGAATTTAAAATGTACCCCTCCTGGACAATTTCAATGCATTATGAAACACTGCCTTGTTTCGGCTCAATAACCATGAGCACACCACACTCCTGTTTTTGCCACATTTCCCTTATAGGAGTCCACAATTTTGACAAAATCCTTTAAGTTCATAGGTGTGAAAGAGAACTAACAGGGGTCTAAGAAACTTTGCCCAAAGTGAAGGTAGGAGAAAAAAAACAAATGGGCTCTCTCATTTCTTATCTTTATATTTTTTATTTGCGGACCAGTCCATTCCAGCAATACATCTTTCAAGAATGCCATACAATTCGCCCCTCAGCATTTTATGTGAAGCAGATTTCCAGCTTCTATCTCCATTATACACAATGTTAGCCTCTAAAAACGTCAAACATTCATTCCAAGGCGGTTAATTTGTGTTTCACCTCCTTCGTGCCCCCTTAAAATCCATCAGTGGGTCAGACCAAGACCTCAAGCCTACTTCCACTTTAATTCTTTTTCAATATTTTAATACAATTCAATATATTAGTATTAACTTTGCAGCTCTGACATGACTCCAATCTCTTTTTCTATGCCGCCCATCATCTTTTTAGTCAGAAAATCCTCAGTGTTAAAGACTGTCCTCCTTAACCCAGGATTCAGTTTAACCTTACAGTAATTCCAAACTGCTAGAATCACCTTTTTCACTTTTTTGCTTTCATCACATCTGCACAACTAATAAACCACAAACCACCAAAGCCTCAAAGACGAGGCTATACTGACAGTTTCAATCTTGAGCATTAAAATTAAAGTTTTAATCTTGGAAGGAGAAGCAGCTCTGAAATTTCCTTCATATCTTTCTTGAGAAAGACAGAGTCAGGCCAACCGTTAAGACTTCTGCAAACAGGAATCCCAGTAGTCAGCACTGCAATGGTGAATTGCAAAGAATACCTATGGTGCTCACTCTAAAAGATAAAACTGAAGGGAAATGCATGATTAAGCAAAATATGCAATCTGGGGTATTGGTGGTTTACAATGTGTGCACGCCCAATGAAGATAAGTGTTTCAACAATTAAAGTTAAATATTAGCAAGCTGTGACACCCTGCAGATAAGCCTCATTAAGGGCAACAGTTTTAGCATCGCTTTAGAAAATGAAGTCAAAATGAAAGAATCACAAGCTAGGATATCAAGATCCCTGCAAAAAACTTGTGTAGGTTTAATTATTCTTTGATTTATGGCAAGAGAATATATCCATTCCAAAGTTCATTTTCTTCTCCCAGGACAAGTTTCATAGTATTATGAAAGTTATGTCCTTACCATAGTGATGGATCTGAAACAGCAAGTCCATCTTCTGTAACAATGGAACTAAAAATAGCTGGTATTACTGCACAGCAGGTAAAACTTTCCCAGACTGCCAAGAACCACCACCCTATCCCATAATGCACCACCGAACCCCTCCAGATCCAAGGTGAGCTATGTGAAGTATAGTCAAAATAAAACTCATGCCTACCTCCTCAGAGGATATGTTACAGATGACACAACTGCTCTGTCATCTGTAGCATTACAGTTAACTGGATTGACTTTTTGTAACTGATAACTCTATATAACAAAATCAGAGCCCCTACCTAATCCTTTCAACAGCAGTTTCAAAGGAAGACCTGGACCTGTGTATCTTATCAACTTACAATGCTTTGCAAAGTGATGACAGAAGACAAAGTAGTTGCTGCACAACAATCATCAGGTGCACAATGAAAAAGCTAGAGAGATAATCAATGCTCTAGAAGAATGAGCCTTTACAAAAGGAGCAAGGAGGTTTATTGTACTTGGTGTAACTAAGCTTGATGGAGTCAGAAAGCCATCAGGATAAAGTAACTTAAGAAAATGGGACAGAATTTATATGATCAGAAATAAGCAAAATGTGGATTGTCTTTTCAGACAGACTGTTCTCAACATGGTGCATGTCAATACAATGGAGTACATATTTTCTGTAACTGGGGTAGTGAGGGAACAATGATAAGATGGCTGTACTGATTAAGGTTAGACACTGGCTACATCTGAAATAAAGGGGTTAGTGTGAAAGCGACCATCTTCGTAGGAAAAAAAAAATAAGTTTTTTATGTTTCATTACAAAGCACTTCTTTTACTCCTGGCATCTTATATCTTTACAAAGGCAAAACACATAAAAAATTCAAACCCAAGTAAAAACATTTATAAACATAGCAACCTCAAACAATTAAGGAGTAAAACACAAATGAAATGAAGAATAAGTCACACCATCAAAGGCTATTTTAAGCAGCTAGTTCTTTAGTGACCTGTGGAAGCTGGCCAAAGAGGGAGACTCCAGAAGCCATCAAAGCAGTAATTGCCACAGGTGAGGAGCCTAAAAGGCACATGAATGAATACCAGATGTGTCAAGGTGCACCTGTGGAACCAACATCAACCCCCAGGAAGTGGAGTGCAAAGACCAAGTAGTACAATGAGTTACAACCAGCTCCTTCACGTATGAAGTACACAAACAAGCAAGACCTTCTACACAATTCTGTACTGAAAAAAAGCTAATGCAGACTGTTCAGAAGAAGCATAATATACTGGTAACAAGACAACAGTCATAACCTAGCAGCAGAGTTTTGCTCCATCTCTAAATGATCAAGGTCAGTTTTAGGTAGTCCCAGGTGCAGTACAGTCCAGTAATCCAGTCAGATCATGGTGTGAATAACCACAGAGAGAGGTGAGAGAAGTGCTTATGCCTATAGATGTTTCTCATTTGCAAACAAGAGGATTTCAAAATGGCAGACATTCAGTCCCCAAATATCAGCCTACAACCCAGGATTACACAGACTATGCACCTAATCAACAAACTCAAGATTACTGCCACTATGCACCTAATCAACAAACTCAGGATTACTGCCACTATGAAGGAGTGGAAGTTTCCCTCAAAATATCAAGAACTACCATGACCTCAGTATTACAGGTGTTAAGTTTCAATTGATTAGTAATAAGCCAATAATGCAATGTCTCAAAGGTGATCAGCAAGTGATTTCACTCTTGCTATATCAACCTGTGGAAATCAGCTGTGTAACTATGGTAAGCCAAATCCCTCTCCTTTATAAGATTGCCTAATGGAAAAACTATGGGCAATATTCCTGTGATATTCAATGTACGAGGGGATAGGAAAAGAAGTGCCTATTCCACAGCAAATCATCCAAGTAGTCAGACAAGTAAGATATACACCACTAAAACTGCAGAGCAGATACCAAAGTAAGTTCATAACTGCTCCAAAATGACAGGGTTTATGGTATCAAATGCAGCACAGAGATCCAAAAGCAAAACTATTAAACAGTACCACTGTTTCTAAGCCATTAAAAAGGTCAATGAATACTCAGGTAAGCATAGTCTCCATGGTATAGACAATATGAAATCTAGCCTGAAAGGGTTCAATTATCAATGACTGTAATGCGAGTCTCAAGCTGCTTGTAAACAACCTTTTCAATAATCTTTTCCCCCGAAAAAAAAAATTTTCTACAAATCTGTCAGAAGCTTCTCCCATCTTTGGAAGAGGGAATGGGATTAGCATTAGCATTAGCAATACATCTAGCAGAAGCAGTTTTGGATAAGGAAATCAATGTACAGTCTGCTTTAAGGTTAGAAAACAAGTAGTTGTCAGTCTGAAGAACCTTACATAACCCATCAGACTTCTTAAGAGAAAAAGGTTGAGCATCAGGGAAACTGCAATTTGTTAAGAAAACAGTGTCCAGAGCAGATGAAACAGAGGAACAGTTGCAGGCTGAAGAATATACAACTGTAACAAGTCATAATATAATATTTCTGTTGCCCAGCAAATGTATTTCCAATGAAAAAAATCTTTAATTTTAGATGAGAAGACAATCTTTTTCTGATAATTTGAAGAAAATATGAAGACATGCTTACTCCAGAATCAGAATCTTCAGCTTGGCTAGAGTCCTGAAGCACAACAGTATATCCAGCTCAGCAGATCTATTTTTAGTGTGTGTAAAGAGGCTGATGAGGTAGTAAGAGATGTAAGACGTACCACCAAGTGCTGGCAACCCCAAAGAGATATGAACCATGTCAGAAAGTAGCACTTCTTGAAGTGTTTGACAAGTTACTGGGGTTGTGCCCTTGGTTTGGTAGATACTGAAGACTGTTAACAGTAAAAACAAAGTAGTTTAAAAAAGGGATTTTGTAGGACTCTTAAGAAATGGTGCAAGTGATAGCATTCTCCATTCAGATAAATGTTGGCTCTGCCTTGAAGGAGTAAAAAAGCCCATTTCCATACAATATGGGGTTGTCCTAGGAGTGCATACTGTAACAGAAGACTAATTTTGACTCCTGGAATTTCAAAAATGGGGCCTTTCATCTCCCATTTACCTTCACAAGCAGCAACCTCAGGAGATAGTATATTTCAAAAGAGGTTGTGGGGAAAAGTTACAAGGGGATGGGAGAAGAAGCACCTCCTCCAGAACTTAAAACAAATTCTCCTTTTCATCATTACAGAGAAGTCCTCACATTTTTAAAATGCTGCCCCTCCTAGTCTATCGCAGAGCTGCTCATTGAGACAGTTACTGAAGAGGGTACAGAGGAAGTGTGCTCTCACTCTGTTGTTGTTTCAGTAGGAAAAGATACAGAAGCTGATGTTAGCTGCAGCTGACAAGAATATAAACATAATCATGAATAGTAATGTTGTACGTAGTGTGCATATTCTTGAAGGCAAGACACAAATGTCCTAATGAGTATGAAAAGGATAATCTTGTACAGATTTCAAGATGCGTGTACAAACATATTTTCCACCAGAAGCCATTAAACTGCAAGAACTGATGGCTATTCCAGCTAGTTTGGCAAAAAATAACCTGGAAAAAAAATTAAAAAAAAATAAAAAATAACGTGGTAAATTTTGTCCACAAGGATACAAAATGAAAGATGCCCGTGTTCTACATAAAAGTCATGCGGATTTGAGAAGCATTACTTACTTTATTTTCTTTTTCTTATGAAATTAATATAATAGAAAAAAACTCATGAGCAGATAAATCTTTTTCAAATTAATATTCTGATGAGGTCAGCAACTAGCCACACACCAGCTGTTTCAAACATGACATACATAATAATCAGAATTAGTTCCAATGTCCAATGAGGACAGTTACTACCACATGGCAGTTGGCTTCACTCATGGCTGAAAAATTACTTTGAAGAGCACCGATCACAAAACACTGTGAATTTATCTAACAAAATTACACAATAAATTAATATCCAAAACAAAACCACTTTTGTTGCACCAGGATAAGGGATGTGAAAGAAAATGGACTATTTTTTCTGCTTTGTCTTCAGTGTATGAAGTAATTAGAAACAAAATCCGCTGTCAAGGAGGGCTAGCTACAGAGAAGTGTAGTATACATTCCATAAATGAGGAACTCTAAAGTGATAAAGAAATGAAATATTAGGAAGCTCTCTGATTCACTTGCATAAGTGCTGCATCCAACCCAGGTCATCAACAAACAGCACCAGGCAACAGGTAAAAAAAATCAGAGTACAGTTAATCACCATAGCCTATAGATGGGGAAAATTAAAAAAATTAAACTTGAGGAACAAGAAAAAAGGAATGTATAAAATGTTCTAGAATGCAAACCACTTACTCTTTTTTGCCATCCCTGAGAAGCTGTCGTGCAAGTTCTCTCTCTTTTTCTAATTGGAGGCCAATCTTCTTCTGATACTGTTTCAACTTGTCACGCTGCTGCTTTAGTTGCTGAAAAAGGAAATTAACAACTTGTTACATTTGGTGAGAAGAGACTTCACAAAATAAGAATCATTCCAATTCTTTTTCTCTCTCTGAAATACAAGCACAGGTGCCACAACTGTTCAGCTCTCTTCGACTGACCATATGGTACTCCCTTCCACCAAATTAATCTATTTACTGTGCATCTTGCTACTGGTGTTTAGGCACAGTAAGGGGCAGAATGGGCATGTTGCTGTTGTTGTCTTTCGGCTTTTCCTGGTTAGGGGTCGCCACAGTGGAACTCCGGTCTGCTAATGATTGGCAGTAGATTTTTTCATGAACGCCGAGATGCCAGCTCAACGTTCAACCTTCAATGAAGGAATGCCCATTTACGCATGTCTTTCGAACGCCCACCAAACCGCGGGGAGGACATGCAGACTCCACACACAAGGCACTCCCCGCACTGCAGCAGAGAATCGAACGGGAGAACCTCTTGCTGTGAGGCAACAACGCTACCGCTGCACCACCACGGAAGCCAAAGGACAGAATGGGCATATTAGCTCAATATCTCAGCTGAGATGTCACTACAAAAGTTCCACAAACATGCTGTGCTGCTGCCCTCAGGGATTTAAACTGTACATTTATTTCATGGTTTTATACATACAGCTACATCAGCATGCCAAAGCAACTAGTTTGCAAGTACAAGAGAAGTCTAAACCTCTGTCCATGTAAACTGCAAGGCCAAAACTTCATGCATAATCTTCACAGATGCAAGTCCATCTCTGAAAATGTTATCAACCTTAAGCAACATTACAATGTCTCAGCAAAGAGGAAGCACTCTGAAATCTATGGCTGTGTGTATTAATAACCTTCATGAACAACAATTTTAAAGATCCAAAAAAATATCTGCCCCACCTCAGTTTTTTTTCAAAAGTCATTCTAGACTGTGGCAACTTACTTACACAGCTGATACTACTTCCACATAAGTTAAGTTACTCATTATCCACCTAAAAAGCATTCCTCTCCACAATGTCCAGCAACAATCTTAATCTGCCATGTAGTAGCAATAATTTTACTATACATTTAAAGACAGAATGAACCTCAATTTCCCTTAAAACCACAATGAAAAATACATTTCACTACCCAAAAAATCTAAAGACAAACACAAATTACACTTGTGACAAGAACACTTTACCCTCACTATTGCTAAACACATCTCATAACAGTCCAATCACTGCAAGCTTATATACACACCTAAGCCCTTCCAATCCAAAATGAAACCTCTCTAAAGTAAATAATTCTGAGTCATTTGCTTGTAGTAGCTGCCCATACAACTGCAATGTAAATAGTAATATATATTGTTCTCTTGTTTGTAGTCAAGCATACAGTACCATTCTTTGAGTACAGTATTTCAGTAGCAAGCTCTCAGCAGTACCTACAAATTAACTCATACCTTGGGCTCACTTATTCATCACCTGATGCCTTTCAATTGCAATTTTTTGTGAACTAAATTCTACTCATTTCCAAGCAGGAGGTTACACACCCCGGCTTAGAATCAACTCCAAGGTTTCTGCACCTTGAGATAAATTATCACTTCCTCGAATACAGTACCTGCTTTCACAAAACAAACTGCTCAGCTATCGAAAACAGGAACGGTTCAGCTTCAGTTTTTAATTACTAAGCACCGTGAATAGCTAGAAACTGTATAGTGTACACTGGTACACTTGTCAACAGACACCCTAACAGACTTTCTACTAGAATCACTGCTGCAACAGTACTCAGATCATGACATACAAGAAACAGCAATGCGTGATTCTCCAACCAACCAGCCAGACTCTCAGAGCTCTGAGGATCATGTGGTTTGGGCTGCACATTCCTCAGTACCAAGATGCAATGCCATGTCTTGAACAAAAAGTAGTGTCATCCTGGGCCACCACCCTGTGCCTTTGTTTTCAAGCTTTGGCAAAAAAGACAAGCAAATGAATATCCTGGTTAAGGGGGACCTCTGAAACCACATTTGCCACAAAAGCGTAGGACTTCAGGCTCACCTCATTTCCATGAAAGAAGTGATTTTTTGCAGAATAAAGCTAGCAGCTCAATGAAAAAGCTTTAGTCAAAGTAATTGCTGTGAGAAGAGTTGCCCCACACACAGACACACACACAAGGGGAAAACCAATGTTATTGGTTCAACTGGATCCAAGGTCAATCAGTCCAAGACAACATTAAGGCCCCACAGTGGGAAGGGCAGCCCTTTTTAGAGAAGAGAAATGCAGGACCTCTTTTAGAAATTGTTTTATCAGACAGATCCAAAGGAAAGCAATCCAAAATGGCTGAAAAGTACTTTTACAAAAGAGTAGAAAACCTCAACTGCAAAAATACCTGCTTGCTGCAACACTTTCTGCAACAAAAGAAAAATCTTCTCCACCTTGCCGATATAGATTCCTTGTATTAGATTGTCCTGGCTACTTTCAAAATGGTAGACCATATATGCTGCAAGCCTGTGCCCATAAATGTTTTGGAGCACCAGGTCTACCAAATGCTGGGTCAAAGAGCCCACTGTCAGAAGCTCATTGAAAGATGGTTCCCTTCTTGCAATTTCCACCTTCTACCTCTACCTTCTACAGACCTTCAGATATGATATGAATTGGGGGGGGGGAATGTATACAGAAAGTCTTCTCCGCTGAAAGAAAAGACGCCTTTCCATGGATTAGCCTCTAGGTTGTCTATTAGCAACAAGTTTGATTCTCTCACAGTGGAAATGGCAAATAGTGTTTGGATTAAGTTCCCAATACTTACACTGCAGTACTGAAGATGCTGTGAGTGGTTCCAGCTGCAAAATCATATATTAACAATTATCTAGCTAAATCTACATTATATATACAGAGCATTACACACACACACCTCAGCAAAAAAAAGTTTACTTTTTATCCCCACCCCTTATACCACAACCATTTTGATTCTATTTACCAACTTAAAAAAAAATCATATTTTGTTAAAAGTCCTTAAACACCTACAACAGCAAATATGTCACAATTCTTCTACTAATATTTTATCCATACTTTCACATCTTTTACATATAATGTGTAGGGAAAGTTTTCAAACTATTTAAAATTCAATACCAGACAATAATACTCTAAATCTTTCCCACACTAATCTTACCTTATCACACTGCAACACGGCTTGTGTTAAAGTTTCTTCAACCCCACATCTATTACATAACCTTTCACTTGTTTTTTTTATATCTCCTCTCTTCTTACACCATCATTTTTTTTTAATATTAACCTTCAGAAGAAATCTAGTACTTCATTCACCCCCCCAAACTCTGGGTCCTTACCCAATTGTACTCACTTCCTCTGCCAAACTCTTTCATGGTTTAATATAAAAAATTCTGTCCAGAATACCCATAAACCACAGCTTTGTATTCACTTCAAAAGTTCCCTAATTTATTTTAAAAAATACTAACATTGTCCATTATCTCATTACTATCATGATTCTTTATCCTTTTCCTTCCCGATATTCTTTTAATTCACACTCATTTTTCTTTCACTAATCCACCCTACCTCATCCTGTTTTCTTACACTTTTTTCCAGAACAATTTTAGAAATGACAAATATACTGTAAAATTTAGCAATCCCAACACTCTCTTATTTAAACACACACTACTGCTAATTGGGTTTCTTATCCAAATAAAACTAAACACACATTCTAACACTTTTTCAAGACTTCCTTAAAACATATTTATTCCTCCAAAATAGAATGTTGTGTCTTTCGGCTTTTCCCGGTTAGGGGTCGCCACAGCGGAACTCCGGTCCGCTAATGATTGGCAGTAGATTTTTATGTGCTGGCTTGCTGGGCCTAACGCACAACCTTCAACGAAGGAATGCCCATTCATGCATGTCACCACACAGAAGACGCTCTGAGAATCGAATGGGCAACGTCTAACTGTGAGGTGACAATGCTACCGCAGCACCACCACCACATACTTTACTCAAAATGTGTGAATTAATTAAATTTCAAAATGACAGCTAAAAAGCCTTACACATACCTATAAACAACTTTTCAAGTCTTGTTATAATTCTGTGCACCGTTTCCATCACATCCCTCCATCCAAAAACGAATGCCCAACACGAGGGTTTTATAAAATACATTCCACCCATTTTAACTGGATCCATAAAACCTTTACTTTTATACTTATTTAACTATAACCCCAAATACTATTTTTTCTGCTTTATACCATGCTTTCTTCACCTATACTTTACTTCATATTATCACAAATCACAGGTACAATTTAAAAACTGGAACTTTAGCACCTATCTTCATGTCTCACTGAACTTTGCCACCTCTTAATTTTCAGTAACAGAATACATAACTAATGTAAACAAGCACCTGACAATTAGACAACCCTGCTTCACTTCTTATTTTGTCATTCTCCCATCCATTAATAACACTTTGCTCCCTGTTTTTCCATACACAAAAAAGTTAAAACCTTTTATCAGCTGTTCTCCCATACCATATACTTCCAAGATGTTTCATAACACTTTATGATCAACACGCTGTCAAAAGCCTTGGCCACATCATATTATATCACATGCCGTCTTACTACCTACTTTTTTTTCTCAAATGCTACCATCTTACTATCTACTTTTTTCTCAAAATACAATCTGCCTTTTTATCAAAGATAACATTTCCTTACTTCCTTTCCCATAAACCTCTAAATCCACACCAGTTTTCAATTTACTAATTCATTTTTGTACTATTCTAATAAGTATTTCATAATCAATATTAAATACTGTTGTGGGTCTACATTTTTATGCTGTATCTTTCCACAGAGCGCTTTATGCACAACTCCATTTCTTAACCACTCATTCGCAACTCACAAAACTATTTTGTTCTGCATTTAAATTTTGTATAAAAACTTAACCAATACCATTTGGGTCTGGTGCACTACTTTAATCTTTCAACACACTCCAACTTCCCAACATTGATATCCCTTTTCATACTATCATCTTTTTCATGAAAATATTTTCACCTTCCCAATGTTGATTAAAAATGCACCTAATCATACAAACCCTTAACAAAATCCACTATTACTTTCACAATATCTTTCTCCTCATAACATCTATTCTCTCTCCACCACACAATTTTTCTTCCGCACATTTCACTTTCTTTCCAAACAGAGACATTTTCTCCTCCTATCCTTCAGGAAACACTATCTGTAAATTGTTCTTAATTTTTCTAATTTTGTTCACTACTCTATAGTATCTTCAGCACATCCGATACTTCCTAAAAATCCTCAACATGCTTGCAATACATTTTTATTTTCTCAATGCCCTCTCAGTAATACAAAATATTTAGTTTTGCTTTAAAATATCACCCACCATCCTGACCGTGCATCTTAAAAAAGGTCTAATGAATTTGTGATGCTCCCATAGTTGTTGTGCTTCTACAAACTCCAGCCTAATATATAGTTCAACATTTTAATTAATTTTACTACTTTAATAATCTCTTCATCACTTCCCTCTTCCCTGCAGAGTGCTTCATGGTCCATAAAAGCACAGTCTTCATTTTTCTGTTGATATGAAATAAGCAATTTCTGTACATAACCTCCTTCTCTTATATGCATATTTTCTTCCTTTTCCTACATGCAATGTACCATACTTCATCATATCTTTATGTTTTAATATCCTTGTTTTCCCTGCCCTTTTTCTAAAATTACAGTTAATTCCCTAAAATAATGCTCACATTCCTAACAAGCAACAACATACTTTCCTCAGAAAAAAATAAAATAAAAATACCAGTCTTCTCTGGCTGGATCAAAATAAATTTAATAAATTAAGCGCTTTTGCCCACAGAGGTGTAAGACTTCTTCAAAATAAGTAGACAACCAAAACAGTGAATAAATACCAAAAAAGAAAAACGAATTCACATGAGCCTGTCAATCAAACTTCTTCACTTCAATTGAAAATGCCTTTTTAAAGGTAGTAACTACAGAAACAGATCGATTTAACCCTGGATAAAAGTCAGCAGCCGAGGTTACCTGTCAATACAATTCTCTAGATAACCATTCATTTTTTCAAATCACCACCCCTTTCTATTCTACGAACTTTCTCCAATATAAAAAAACAATTTATTAAAACTGGTTCAAGATTTAGAATGTTTAAACAGTGCACTTATCAGATTTCTTGACAACATAAAAATGCTGGTAAATTTGTTCTTTCAAACTATTATTGGCTTTATCTACATAAAATAAGGGGCAGAATGTGCAAACAGAACATACACTACCCCATTTGTGAGACAACCATAATGTGCCATACTGTAAATAGTTTTACATCAGATCACATGGAAGAACTCACTTGCATTTATAATGTTTACAATCACTACATTTAAACATATCAGGGAGTCTATTATCTTCAAAAGCACCAACCTTACAAATACATTTTGAGCAGTCAAAATAATTATAGTTTCTAGTGTTTGCAAACATTTTCAATGCCCCTGCTGTCACATTATAAATATTCACACAGACGGACCTTTCCTATTGGTGCAAATAGGTTTTATCAAAACAGGTGCACAAGCATCATGCCTTTTACTTTGAACTATTTAAAAAAAAATCATCAAAATATCCATAGGATGCCTTCCTTTAAGGTCATGACTTGAATAAATGTACATGCTTCTCACAAAAAGGATGTTTTTGGTTGTCCACGGTACTTTATAAAATGCTTTCAGTTTATAGCCATGCTTGGGAAATGCAGTACTTTTGATCTCTAGGGTTTGTCTATTATCTTTCTTATGGGGGGGAACAAACTTCTGCACACAGTTACTTAGGATGTCCTAATCTGCACCTCCATTTTCTGTTGCTTTATATTTGCTCCAGTTATTACATAATCTTTCCACGGTTCATAAAACAGATTCTGAATCACCTGCCAGCAGAAACTTTTCTGCCACCTGAAAAAGTTTCAGACATTAGCTCTCAGAAGCTTTCAGAGCCCAAATGTACTAATTTTGTGGCATCTCTTCTGCCAAACCCCAAAAGTACATCCAAATTATTCTAAACATTTATTGAAACACTCGTGACGCAATCTTTACAACTGGTCACCTTCCTTCCCTTATGCCAGTTCTTTGGTTTGAATTTGCTATTGATCCAGCAGTCACTGGTTCAACATACGATTCCCATTTCTGTGCTTACTCTCTGCTCACCCTTTCTTGTGTAAAATCCAACACTTTTGCAATGCAACATCCTCCTTTGCCGTGAGCTTTTCTCCAGATTGTAATATGTCTGAATGAAGTTCCTTCCATTCCTACAATCGGTCATACTTTTGCATTATCTCAGCCCAGGATACTTCGAAACCCTCCTTAAGTTTGGGTTTCTCCATTAATCTCTGTAGCTCATCCTCTGAATCACCAGATGATACTACATTTATTATAACTTTGTTTTGAGAATTAACGGTTTGTTTGTTGTTCAATGCTGCCTGTTCTGGTTATGTTACTCTCTTCCTCTTCCTCCATCTTAGCTCTTCTTGCTGTCATCACCCCTATAGTGCCATCCCCTAGCAAAAAGAATACAGAAGTTTCACCAGTGCCCTGGCTAAATTTCCCCTAATCAGTTTGAATGCATCCTCAGGTCTCCCCTGAAGACATGCCTCTGCCCTAGTGGGACTAACCCTATCAAAGTATAAACAAATAAATTGAACAAATAAATAAAATGGGTCACTCAATGCATCATTCCAATTAGTTTCATTTATAAGCAAAGAAGAAAACCCAAAAGCAGAAATATAAAACTCAAAAAAAAGGAGAAATCCATCAGGTGGCTCAAAGGTAATCCACTCTCATTCAGAAAAAACACCCTTTAGCGTGAAAACTTTTTATTCGCTTTGTCACAACAGACTTCTTCAGAACAAATGACTACAACACCCAACCCCTCTTTTTATACACAATCAAATGAATATATCAAACAATTAACCAATAAAACAAATTATACAATCCTCCTTATTATATCACTTAAAAAATCCCGACAAAAAAAACTTTAATATGTATTTATTTAGCCAAGTCAATAGTCACAATTTCAATCTTTGTCCTTTTAAAAAACACTTTAAAGTTTCATTTAACCCCGGAAAAGTATCTGCTCCCAGTTTTAACTGCCATATGGTTTCTTTTCGTTCAACTTTGGCTTTGTAGTCTCCGCCCCTCAAATCCCTGGGAACTTGTTCAAAAACAGAAAAGATATTTTTTTACTACCCAAACAATGCACTGTATGTTTATATAGAGCACTGCTCATATCTTTTATCTTTACCGATAAGTCTTGAAGCTCTGACACTCTTTTGGCTGAAGTAATGGCAATCAGGAAGGCTGTCTTCCAAGACAAAAACTGCAAATCCACCGAAGCTGCAGGTTCAAATAGAGAAGAAACTAAGGCTTGGAGGACCAATGTGAGGTCTCATAGCGGCGTTGAGTCCTTGACTGGGGGGGCCTAAAAAGAAAGATACCTTTCAAAAAAGGCTTTACAAAGCTTAGATGAAGTCAAGGAAGCTGAATTATCTCCTAGGTGGAAGTTGGATATAGCTACCAGCTGAACTTTAACTGCAGAAAAACTAGCACCCTGTTGAAAAATACCTGCCAGAAACTCTAAAATAGCAGGAACCGGGGCAGTAAAGGGGTCCAACTCACGCTGAGATGCCCAAATCAAAAAACGTTTTCACTTAATAGAATAAACCTTCCTAGTGAAAGATTTATGAGCCGCTACCAATATCTTCTTAACCGGAGAAGACAGCCCGGGAGTCCTAACAATCTTGGGAACTGGAGCAGCCAAGTGGCAAGCTTCATTCTGGGATGTGAAATTAGATCCGGAACGACACACTATGTGAGATCACAGAGAAGGGGACCATACTTGGCAAGGCCAAAATGGGGCAATGAGGATGACTGAGCTCCCCAGCTGTCGAGCTTTCTAGAGGAATTTTGAAATCAGGAGGAGAAGAGGATAAATATACAGAAGACCGGAGGGCCAAGCATGAACCAGAGCATCTCTGGGGACTTCCCCCGGTGGGAGGTTCAAATCGAAAAACTCTCTGCACTTCGTAATGGAAGGACAGGCAAAGAGATCGCAGCAAGGCTGACGCCCCTTTTTCCCCCTTTACAAAGCTCTGTTTTGCTACTGAAGGATTCAGAAACCACTCATAAGGCATCAGGATAGACCTGCAGAACCTGTCTGTTACAATGTTGGGCCTCCCTGGAATGTGCGTTGCCACCAGAAAACGGCCAGTGGAGATTGCCCACTCCCACACTCTCATGGCTTCGCAACAAAGGGGATAAGAGCTGGTACTCCCTGGCTTGTTGATGTACCAGATTACAGACATGTCTGTCTGGATGGCAATCATCCTTGGGGGAAGATGGGCAAGAAGAGCTTGCAACGCCAAGAGCACTACCCTCATCTCCAGGATGTTGATATGCAATTGGGTCTTCAGGGAAGACCACATACCTTGGACTTTCCTTCCCAAGCAATGCCCACCCACCCAAGTAGGGAGCTGTCCGTGGTCAACAGAGTAGGAAGAATAAACGGGCGACCCCAATGAAGGTCCAGGGATTGAATCCACCAGAGAAGAGAATCCCTGCATGATAAATGAACAAGATGAGACAAAAGCAGATCTAATATGACCACTGGACCGTGAGCCTATTGGAGCACCCTCATGTGCAACCGGGCCATGGGCACGAGGGTGATTGTGGCCGCCATGGAACCCAACACCCATAAAATAGATTCCACTGGGGGCGATTGAGCCTGAAGGATGCACAAGACATGAAGTTTGAGGGATTGCAGTCTGTCTGGCATTAGAAAAACTTAGGTCTGAATAGTGTCTAATAGAGCTCCAATAAAATCCAGAAATTGAAGGTTCAACTGAGACTTGAGATTTATGGCGATGCCCAACTGGTGGGCAGTCTGGAGAAGGGAATCCCTGGCTTGGCAGAGTCGATGCCTGGAGGGAGTGTAAAGTAGCCAGTCATCCAGGTAAGGAAAGACTTGCAGCTGCGGGTGAGCTGCTATCACCATCACTTTGGTGAACACCCTGGAGGCTGTGGTGAGACCAAAGGGTAGCACACTGAACTGGTAATGATTGGTCCCCATGCAGAAGCTGGAGGAACCTCTGAGAGAGTCTGTCCATTTTGATGTGATGGTATGCATCCTGGAGGTCCAAGCACATCCAGTCACTCTCCTGCAGGAAAAGCAGGATGGATAGGACTGTGACCATTTGGAATTTCATCTTGGCAACTGCCCCATTAAACGTTGACAGATCCAGGATCGGTCTTCAGTCCCCAGTCTTCTTGGCACTAAAAAGAACCTGGAATAGATGCCTAACCCAGACTGGTCTGGGGGGGATGGGCTGGACTTTCGAGCAGCTTGAAAATTTCCACTGCTGCATCCTCCGTTTGTGCGGGTGACATGTCCGGGAGGTGTTTGGGAGGGCATGGCATGTGTGAAGGGTACTAAATATCCTTTGGATATGATTTGCAACACCCATTGATAGTCTGTGATAGACTCCCAAGCCACTGGGTGTAGCGAAAGTCGACCACCGACTGCCTCCAGAGACGAGCAGCTGGGCAACCCTTCAAAGCTGCTGCGTGGGCCTGTCTGCGAAAGAATCCCCAGACCTTTTGTTCCTTGGAGCCCCTCTGCCGTGAGGGCAGTGTCTATCAAATCCCCTTCTGCCTCTGGGGGAAGGAGAGTCCTGGGCATCCTGGGAAGAACCCTGAGACTTCCAGAACCACATCTTCTTCACCCCTCACCGATTCCTGGAGAAGGTTCATTGAGGGATTGAGAAGTGGATTCCAATAACAGTCTTCCAGTCTTTCTCGCTCTGGACCAGTGCGTCACGTACTGTCTTTCAAAGAGAGTGGGATCTTACAGGGCATTTGTAAAAGATGCCTTAAAAGGAACAAAGTCAGAGCCATGCATGACACCATATGGCAATGCCTACTCCGGCTGCTCTAGCTGTGTCCTCGGTAGCGTGAGATAAGAGGTGTTGAAAATGGAGGTGAGGGTAGCCATCCCTGGGGCAGAATCAGTGACCTCTAACTAGGTCTCACTAAAGCCCGATAACGTGTGCCATGTAGTTCAGCGCACTGAGAGAACATTGCTGAAGCATAGACCCGCTTCCCAAAACAGTCCTTGGTCCCAGACTCTCGGTACACGGATGGACTGTGGAGCTCTCCTGTGCGAGCTCCTTCTTGGTGGCCAACTGCCACCACCATGGCATCGACAGGGGATCCCTTAGATCAGTGCAGTTTATCTGATGGGGCACTGAGGATCTTATCAGGATGTTTGGGGACAGGCTCCACTATGTCAGGCTCCTTCCACGCCAGAGATATAATGAGATCCACCAGGGGATAGGCGGGGGGATACCCAGGATGTAGAGGGTCCTGCTCCAAATGCCTCCAGAAACACTGACTCATCAGGGTTGTTTTTTTGGGCAGACCACCCTCCACGGTGGCAAAAGATCACCATGATGTCTCCAAAGGAGACATCTGGGGGTGACCGAGGGGAACCCTCCCCTTCCTCCAAGTCTGTGTCCTCCATGAGAGATTTTGGCAAGGAGTCTAAGTGCCTCCTTTTACATGTGTGCTTTTGAGGAACCTCCTCCGTGGGGAGGTCTCTGGGGAGGACTCGAAAGCTTCAGGCTGTTCCTGTGGGGGAATTCCCTGGGGTGGTGAAGTGACGGGCTGTCCCTGGGGGGCAGGATGGGGGAATCTGGACCAGACAGAGGGAGCCAGGATGGACTCAGAGGACGAAAACATCAAGGGTCTCAATGGAACCGAAAGGACCCACTCCACCATGTCGATGTCAGAGGGAGAATGAACCCCTGGAGCTGGGAGAATGACCGGGACTGTAATCCTCCGAGTCAATGGGGAAGCCGGAGCCAAACCTCCAGGAGCCGAGACTCTGTGTGGATGGCCCGGCTCAGAAAAACTAAGAGCCGACACCACCCCTCTGGAGCCAGTGCCGAGGTTATGGCTCCAACAGCCAGATCGCTTTGAAATGCAATTGTTGGCACTGAGGTATCACCAATGACGAGGGGGAGGGGGCAAGCAAGACTGCCATCTGAATGTGTGTGTGGATAAATCTCCACATCATCCAGTCCACCTCGGCTTCAGAAAGGCTGTGGGTGGACCTGGCAGAGAAGGCCATAGACACCGCCTAGACAGACAGTGGAGGGAGGCTGACACAGGGGAACGGCCCCAAGAAACCTCCAGCTCTGGGGAGAAGCAAGGTGAACAGAGCAGAGGGTAGCCAGAGCTGGGAGTCAGGTGAGATTTCGCCGGGGGGGTTGTGCTGAGGAAGAGCAGTCAAGGGACCACTTCCTCGGCCTATCCCGGTCTTGGTGTTTGCACTTCTCCACATCTCCGGCCCTCTTGCCAGGAGGTTGAGTACCAGAGGTTGGGGCGGAGTAAGCAGCAGAAGTTGAGGATGAAGCTTGGGCCTCCGCAGTGGGAGGAGGAAGGAGGCCCTTAAAGATCAGCTTATTTCTTCTAAGCTGGGAGTGGCTGATTGAAGGCTTAGTGTCTGTTATTCTAAAAGTGTATTAGTTCTGATTTAAGCACTTGGGCTTTGGGCCAGTTATTTTACATTAAGAAGGTGTGGTCTGCACTCTTGTGGGAGAAGAGTAGATTCTGCCCTTCTCAGCTGGGAGTTTCAGGTTAAAGACTTATTGTGCCTGCTTATTTGAACTGTTACTTTCTGAAACTGGTACGCGCCTTGTTTGCTGTTGCATAGACTAAATTCAGACCTGCTGAATCTAGCTTTGTTTGTATAACTTGAGCACTAATCCAGACTATCTTTTTTTGGAGAAGGTCCCCCTGCACCCTAGTGGCAGGAGTGTGCAGTTAGAACTTGATTGATCGAAGACTACTGGAACAGGGCTTTTTTAGCTTTTTATTGGTCAATTTGTTTAAATCAGTTTGCTCATTTGCTACTGTTGTATTAAAAAATAATAATAATAATATACACTTTATGCATTGCCGCTTAGCTAGGGTTAAACTATTCCCGGCACCATAAAGTCTGCTCTTCAAATTTTCTTAGAACTAGCCAGTTTTTTAGTTTTTAGCACTAAAATCTATTTCTTTGAGCTCAGTACTTGTTCAGAACTCGTAAGCACTAAATAAGCTACAAATTACTACAGCACTCAATTTTCCTCACTTGTCTAGAGAAAAACAGTTTTTAGTACTTGAACACCTATCCAGACATGTCTAAGGGTCAGCTCCCAGTGTTTTTCCCTGTCTACCTGAAGAATCTAGGCTTCTTGGGGCAATGCAGCAATTGCCTCATGCACATAGACAACCCTTTCCTTCTACCACCCAACACTACAACCTGTGAGAGATGCACTTATACAGCCAAACTGAAAGCAAAGCTCTCTTCACCCAAGACTGGACTACAGAGTCAAGAGGAGAAGGTAAACACTTGCACCACACCACACTCAACAGATAGTCCCTCAAAACCTACAACACCAAAACACACACACAGAAACACGAAACACACACCTACATTCACGGAGGCTCTCAATAAAAATCTGCTCAAGCAACAGAGACCTCCAAAGCAGAAACGCAAGCAACCTCCACGCCCCAACACAACCCAAATGACAGCCCACAAACTCAGTGTGCCACTCAACCACAGCCCATAAGGCATAACATACCCAACACTCTAGTCATAGGTGACAATATAGTCAAGCACACTAATGTTCCACTCACCAGGCTAAACAAGGAGAAAGTGACTGTCAGCTGCGTGTCGGGTGCCAGGATCCGCCACAGCGCATGCACTCAGGTCACTCCACAAGTACAAATATGACTCTGTCATTGTCCTTGTTGGTGTGAATGACCAGAGACATACCTCCCTGGACTGCATGAAGAGAGACATGGAGGAGCTCTCCGATCTTGTAGCCCAGGTAGGTATGACCCTAGCCCTGAGTAGCATCCTGCCATCACCCAGAATGATACTACAAGGACAAAATGATTGACTTCAACAATTGGCTAAGCTTCTGGTGTCATTCCAAGGGGATCCAGTATCTGTCTGCCTGGGATGACATGATCGACAGACCACGATGCTTTGCCAGAGATTGCCTGCACCTGTCGCCCTTGGGATTCCGGATACTGGCTAAGGCTCTTGCCACCCCTACAGTGCCTTTTTTAGGCAAGGTACAAATGACAAATTCACCATCTTAACAGGTACAAGCAGGCAAAATCTGAGGGTATATGCTACTCTATGCTAGAAGTCTAAACCTCAAAATGCATTCACTCGAGGCACTCCTTAAAATGCAGAACGTAGACATCTGTGCAGTGACAGAGACCAGGTTCAAGGCTCCTGAGAGCACCCCTGCATTACCAGGCTATAATTCATACCACACCTTTTGGCCACCTAACCGGGACCGAAACACTAAAGGTGGAGACGTGTCCATATTCATTAAGGATATCCACACATCCAGGCTTCCTCAGCATAACACATCTGAGATTATCCAAGTGCAACTAACTCTGGGCAAGAGCGCAATCAAAATTGTAACTTGCTACAGATCCCCCGCCATGCCCCAGGATTCCCACTCCATTTCTTGATACACTAGAAAATATTAGGGTACAACCCAACACCCTAATAATGGGCAATTTCAACTACCCCACCATTAACGGGGAAAACTACTCATGTACCAACTCTTTTGCTCAACGTTTTTCTGGAATTCATAAATTCCAATGCCTTGGATCAACTTACTCACACCCCCACCAGGGGCAGCAATATCCTAGACCTGGTCATTACCAACATGGGCAACCAGCATTCCACACCAGAGGTCAATTTCTCGTTGGTCAGATCCGACCACAAGCTAATCACCCCAGATATCAACATCCCACCCCCACCCCCCACCCCCCCATTAGGGAAACCACCGTAAAAAATTTCTCCAAAGCCAACTTCACGAAACCTATGCAGACAGACAATAGAGGTATGACTGCTGAATCCTACACAAATGCACTTTATACGCACTTACACGAGTGCATGGATCGTGCTATCCCAAAAAGAACCAACATGCTATCCTCCAAGAAAAGGAAGCCAATCTGGTGGTCCCCTGCCATAAACAAACTCTACAACAGAAGAAAAACTGCTGCTGCAAAAAAGAGTAAAATCCCATGATTGGAGGAACTCCCTGGCCAGCCTCAGTAAGAAGCTGAGATCCCTCATAAAATCCTCCACAGCTAGTTACAAAAACAAAATCGCGACTGATTCTAAAGACAACCACAAAGCATTCTATAGCTATGTCAAGAATCTCAATGGCTACACTCAGATCTGCTCTGAGTTACAGCACAATGGCACTAAATATACAGAACCAACTGATATTGCCAACATCCTGGCACATAGGTACAGTGCTAACTTTACCCCCCTCTCACTCCCTAAAGGGCCCATCTCTATACCGGAAGAATGCAAAGTTCCTATAATCACAGCTGCACAGGTATAAACCACACACTCCAAAGCCAAGACCACAGCATCCATGGGACCTGACAACATCCCAGGCTGTGTTCTACACAAACTGCAGACTGAACTGGCACCCCACCTAAGCACCATGTTCAATCATAGCCTCACCTCAGGCTTTGTGAACACTTAATGGCGCACAGCAACGTTATCCCACTCCAAAAAGGGGGAGCCACCATTAGCCTAACGAGCCTGGTCTGCAAGGCCATGGAACGTATCATCATGGATCTTATACACAAAGACATTGGTAATCTCCAAACTCTGGACCCCACCCAGTTTGGGTTTGTAAAAGGCATCATCATGTCTCCTAAACCTGACAGACTTCGTTGAAGCAGTCACCAAAGCCGTAGACCAGGGTAAGGTGGTTCACACAGCCTATCTAGATCTCGCCAAGGCTTTTGACACCATCCCCCATTCTGGAATTATAGATAGGGCACTAAACTAGGTATAAATCCCTATGTCACAAGATGGGTTTGCCAACTGTCACACTGACAGAACCCACACTGTGAATGTAGCAGATTCCAAATCTGACTTCAGACCAATGACAACTTGAGTACCACAGGGTTCAGTCCTGGGTCCTCTCCTGTTTGGTATCTACTTTTTTGAAGTACAGGCTAACACAGAAGGTCTTTGGTGAATGAAGTTCGCAGATGACTGCAAACTAGGAGCCATAATCGAAACTCCTAATGATGTGGACATCCTACAAAAGGGCATCACAGAGACAGATGCCTGGTGTCAAAGCCATGGCCTCAAGCTCAATGCCAAAAAAAGTGCACAGTCATCCCCTTTAGTAAAAACTCTGTACCCATGAGCTACCACATAGGTGGTAGTCTGCTTAACATCGAAAGTGTGATAAGAAACCTTGGGACACAGATGGACAGTAGTCTCTCCTTTGATAATCACATTGCCACAGTAGTCAGGAAATCCTTATACATGGCACACCTCATCACAAAAGGTTTCTCATCCAGGAAAAAAAAAAAAAGTCATTATTCCCCTCTACTCGTCACTCATTAGACCCATTATAGAGTGCAATGCCCCTTTTGGTATGTACCTCACAAGACATCTACAACAATTGGAAAGGCCGCCGAAATAGCTCACAAAGAGGATTACCGGCCTCAAACAGATGCCCTATGCAGACCATCTCAAAAAACTCCCAGCTTTACTCCGTCGCATATCGCCTACTCAGAGGCGATCTCTACCTAACATACAAAGCTAGGTCAAATGTCAAACCCAGAGCTGTTGGACATGTTCAACTTAAAAGAAATCCCAATCCCTCTGAGCTACATGCCCTAGGGACCTAAACAGAACATGCTGGAGGTATAGATTCCGGTCCCACAGACTTCCCATACTCTGGAGAAAACTACCTATCTATATCAAACAAAGCTCCTCATTAGCACTCTTCAAGAAAAATCTTGATGATTGGATGGGAGATAGGAAATTCACCCTGGGGATCACCTCTGTGGCTCTGCTCGACAGGGGCACAGGAAAATAATTTTCTTTGGTAGCGAAAGCCAAGGTACCTTTTTGGCTTGGCTTACATAGGCCCTACTGCCAATAGCCTAGTACCTACCTATGAACCTCCTGTTGATCAAACATATGGGGGTTGAACCCCATGCAGCTTGAACAGGAGGAATTTAGGTGCGGGACCCGTAAACAGACTACGCACAGAGTGTGGCCATCAGCAGAGGAAACCTTATGGCCACACACTGAGCACTTCCTAAACCTTGGCTTTGATGTCTCAGCCATAGTAGGGGAAGCAGGGGACCCAGAAACACTCAAACACACACACACACACACCTAAGTACAGGGAGAGGGAAAAGATGGAATGGGATAAGTTTTTTTTGAAAGCTAATGACAAGACGCCTGTCCGCAAAGGTAGGGGAAGTGAATAGATGGAAAGAGGATAGGAAAAGACAAAAGGATTGGACTAAATTAGCAGAAAGCACTCACCAAAAGCCTGGAGCAATGGACCACGATGCTAGCAATACACGCAGCAAGAGAGATGTGAGGGGAGGAGGGATACAAGGGCATTATGGGTAGGGGAGGAGCTTGGATCCGATGCTGGAAAATGCAGCCGAATCGGATCCTTCCGGGATCCATGTCCCACAGGCTGAAGAGCAAATGAAAACAACTTCAGATCATAAGTTATGTACTTACCATAATGATAGATCCTTGTCATCTTCCATCCTTCTCAACTTGGGGGTTATTAGATGCGAGTCAAATCCAGCACTGGCATCAGAATCTTCAGGTATTGGAGCTCCACCTCTTCTACCCATAACTCCCTGCTCTAACTCTCCACAGAGTTTGCCCCACATTTGTCCCTAGAACAAACAAAGGGAAAATAACTTTATTCAGTATCAGGTAAAAGGACATCAAGCGGATCCTTTCAGATAGAGTTTCAAAGCTGGTCCGCAAAGCCAGCCATCAGCCATAAGCAGTAATAATATGGAGGGGATATGGATAGAGGGATAGCTGATAAAGGTGGAATAAGATACCACAGATCTATCATTTGGTAAGTACATAATTTTGTCCAGTGTTGTCTTTTCTGTCCATCTCAACCTGTGGGACAGTTTCCAGTTAGTTACAACCCCAGAGGGGTCCTAGGAAAGAACAACACAAAATAATGGAATCAAAGGAAGATCTAGACCTGGAGTGAATATCAAATTTATAATGGGTCACAAAGGTATGACTATTAGACCAGGTAACGGCTGCACAAATGTTATCAGCACGTCTCAATGAAAAAGGCAACTTAAGTAGCCACCACTCTGGCAGAATGACCCCTAGGCTTAACAGCCAAAGGAATCCATTTTGGGGAGTAAGCAAAGGAGAAGCAAACAGCCATCTGGATAAGGTCTCTTTGGAAACAGGCTTGCCAATCATGTCTTGGAAAAGGAAACAAAAAGCTAGTTAGATTTTTTTGAAAATTCTGGATCTCAACTGATGGTAAACATTTAAACAATGTAGCAAACACTCTCCCTTGTTAAATATTTTTTTTGAAAAGAAAACCGGTAAATTTATACGCTGATTCATATTAAACTCGAAGGCTACCTTAGGTAGAAAAAAGGGGGCACATTTTTAAGGTAAATATATTCTTTTGGAAAATATGGGGGACTAGAGGATAGTGCTTGAAGTTCAGACACCTTACTTGCTGATGTAACAGCTACCAGAAAAAGGGTTTTCCAAGACAAACACCAGTTCAAAAGGTAGTCTGGTCAGGATTCATAAGAGCAAACCGAGATCCCAAGGAGGGAATATGTCATGAAAGGGTGGTAGAAGCAAGAAGGTACCCTCTCAAGAAGGCCTTGGAAAGCTTAAGGGCAATCACCAGGGTATTATCCATGCCGATGTGAAAGTTGGAGGGGACAACCAATCGAACCTTAAACAGCATAGGCAAGAATACAAAAGGTCAGCCAGAATAGCATCCAAAGGCGCAGACAATGGATTCAGACCCCTGGAAGAGGCCATAGGATCATAGAAAGTTACTAGGCTGTTGATCCTGAGGCCCTTATAAGCCTAGCCAAGAGTTTAGGCTCATGCATAGGCAAATCAGCACCCAATGCCCCTGTCCAGCAGGGACACTGGTGGAATCCCAGGGATGTATATTCTATTTCCCCATCCAGTTATCCAGATTGCACTTAAAGGGGTAAAGAGGTACTCTGCTTGATGGGTAAAGAGGTACTCTTGCTTGATGTGGAGAGGGAGTCTATTCCATAGATGGGGGAGTCTCTGGGACACAAATCTGTCCCCCCAAGCAAGTCCTACTGATGTCACAGGCCAGGTTGAGGCCGCATGTGTGGGTTACTCAAGTGCAGCTTGACTTGCGGATATGCAGCAGTCCCATCAAGACGGGGTCCAAGATCACCTTGTATGCCAGACAGAGGTCACCTCTGAGGAGTCTGTATGAAACAGAGTAGAGGGAATAGGGCTTTTAGGCTGTGTATGCTACATTTTTGAGGCTATGGATTCTCTTGATGAGGACCCTCTCCATATGGAGAACTTCTTCCATGTGCTTGCAAACACCTTCCTAGTGGAAAGCTTCTGGGAAGAAAAAAAAATATGGATAATCCTTCCAGAAACCTTGGGAATTTCTGGTCATCAGTGGAATGGAAGGAACCATGCAGTTAGTTTGAGGGAGTGAAGCTTTGGATGAGGTAAGCCAAAAGGATAAGAAATCACACCAAGGATGGTGTCCAATACCCAGGATGGGTGACGCAGGTGAGACCAAAGAAAGGGGAATCAAACCAGTCTTGGCCAGAATGGGGCAATGAAGTTCATGGTTGCTCTGCAATGGGCTGCCTTCTGAAAAAACTTGATTATTAATGTGGTCAAGAGATAGGCATATAGGTGGCACAGGGGCCAAATATGCATAACGGTGTCCCTTTGTAACTACACTTCCAGTAGGATCAGGCTGAAGAAACCATTGCATTTGATGTTGAATGGGGAAGCAAACAAATCATAACAGGGGATGCCCCAATGGCTGGAAATCCATCCTGCTACCTCAGATTCTGCTGCAAATGGTTTCTTAATTCAATCTGCTCAAACTGTCCACCACAAAGTTAAACACTCATGGAATGCTCACTTGCATCAGAAACCATCAAGAAGACACCACCCATTGCCAAAACTCAGGCACTCTCAAAAGAGCAGATAGGATAAGGTTCCTCCTTGTTTGCTCAAATACCATACCACTGACGTGTTGTCAGTCTGAATGGCAATCATACCCTTCGGGAGATGATCCTGAAAGGCCTGAAGTGCTAGAAGAACCACCCTCACTTCCAAGATGCTGATGTGAAAATTGGACTCGAGACCCAGACCAGGTACCCTAGACAGTCTTCCCCTTGAAGTGCTCCCACCCACACTAGAAGGGAAGCATCTGTGGTCATCGTGACCTGGGGGGGGGGGGGGTAGAAGGTCTGGTTGCTGTGACCAGAGGGGATTCCAGCAACCTTCGAATGTGGCAGCAACAGATGTTGGTTAGGAAGATGGGGAACTCCACTAGATGAGTCAAATAGGACCACTGAACTGCCAGAGTCCAACAGAGGACACGCATATGGAATCTTACCATAGAAACCAGACAAGCAGGAGTTGTCATATGTCTGAAAAGATGCAAAACTGAGGATGCAGGAGATCTTTGAAACAAAAGAATTTAAGAAGCATGCATAAGAAAATTTTGCCTGCAGAGTGGTAGTTTTATAGTCTGATTGACCATATCCAAATGACAAACAATAATTCCAGTCCAGGAACTGGCTCCAGATTGGAATTGTCATAATTCACTGTTATGCCCAAAGACGGACATAGCTGAAGCAAGATATCTCTGGTGTTAAGGGATGCCCTTGATGTAGTCGGGAACCAGTCATCCTGGTATGGAAAAACCTGGATCCCCTGTAGCCTGAACCAGGGTGCCTCCCCCACCATACAATTGCTGAACACCTAGGAAATGGTGGCAAGACAAAAAGGCAGTGCTCAAAACTGGTTATGACTGGCTCCCACACAAAAGTGCAGGAATCTCTGCTTACTATCTTTGTGACAGAAGGCATCTTTGAGATCTATCAAGCACATAGTCATCCTTCCTCAAAAAGGAGGTAAAATGGAATGTACAGTGATCATCCAGAACTTGCTCTACTAGACAAATTGGTTCAACTTGCTGAGATCCAGAATGGGTCTGACGTCCTTGTTTTTCTTTGGCACCAAAAAGAACCTTTAATAGAGACTCCATATCCTCATTAGTCTGAACCTCTTGGATGACTCTGTTGAGAAGCAGCTTCTGGATTTCCACCACTGCTTCCCTTTGCTAATGGTTTGGAACATCAAGAAGGGACTTTAAAGATTTCTTTGGAGTAAACAAAAAGGGAATTGTATATCCTCTGGATATAACCACACCCATGTGACTGAAGTGATAGCTTTCCAAGCTTTTGAGTAGAAAGCTAGATGATCCCCAGCCCGCATAGGGTCCAAAGTGTAGAAGTCAAGCAACCCTTTAGGGGTGCTGGAACAGTTTCCCCAAGAAGCCAATGCAGAAGCCCTGGTTCTGCCTTGATCAGCATCCATTAAAAGTTATTCACCCCTACCTCTCTGGGGGTGGGGGGGCAGTTATACACTCAAGGGGCTTCCTGGAAAGGTTACTGTGACCTATAGAAAAAGTGAGAGAGAACGCGAGTGAATGAGTGAGGGAGATGCTTCTCTCCCTTCTGGTGTACAGAAGCGGACTCCAATGGCAGACAGCATCTTTCCACCCTAACTGCTCCTGGTTAAAGTCATTGGTCCTTTACGTCAAAATGTGGGAATCCATCTAAAGGGGAATTGATAAAGAATGACTTGAAACAGCCCGCAAAGTTGTGCAAGTGCATCCACGCATGGCTGTTCATGGTGATACCAGTGCCTGCAGCACAGGACATACCATTGGCGGCATTAGACAAAAGTCTCATGGACACATGTAAATTTCATTTTATCATTAAGAATGGACTCTCTAAGGTCTTCTGAGTGTTCAGAGGCTGCTGTGTATTCACCACCTTTCACACTTCTAAGATAAGGTCTACCTGAAGCCTTGTCAAATGGGCAAGATAATTCAGTACACAAATGTAGCTAAAGCATATGTATGCTTAGCCAGACAATCCAAAGCCTAACACGATTAGGCAAATGGAGCGTGGAACTCCCATCCAAGTTCTTTTTGGTGACAGCCACAATCACAATGGCATCCACTGCAAGGCACTTGCTCCAATGGGTTCTGTCTTTGGGTGGAACCAGAACTCTCAGGTTTTTGATGAATGGGTTCCACCACATTAGTTCTTCTCCAGACCCTCCAAGATATTAGGTCAAAGAGAAAATCTGGTAAGGGACACCCCCAAGATGTTATGGGGCAGCTCAAAAAGCCTCAAGAAGCACCAACACCTTTGAGGAAGGGGCTCCGATGATCTACCTCCACTCGGTTTCAATAATTCAAGTCAGTCACTGAATGAGGCATCTTGCTGCGGGAATGTGAGGAACCCTTGCTCTTCGAGATTGGTATCCTCAGTGATGGGCACCTCAGGGGAGTCCATCTGCTTCCACTTACAGTGAAGTCTTCACATGGAGCTTCCTGGAGACAAAGAGGAGGCAGGAGGATCTGATTACGGGGTGGTCTCAAAGCCTGAAAATCCACTATGTCTCAGAGCAGGCTGACGTACAACCAAGGACACACAAGGAAGAAAGATCAGATCGATCCAAAGCTGCCGAGACACTAGTCACAAAACAGGAAAGGATCCTTTCCACAACATCAAAAGCTGAAACTGAGATGGGATGTCAGGAACCAGCAGCCTTTGGATCTGAAGACCTGAACACAAACCCAAAGTCCGACACCGATCCAGTCAGCTCCAACATCATAACTGGCATTGAACTAAGGCTGAAGCACCCAGAGGGAGAGAACATAAACCTGGAAGATCAACACCAACCCCACGGCCCCGGCCCTGATCACTCTGCTCAAAGATGCCCCCGACTCCAACATAGCTGGAGTTAAGAACATCACGGATGGTGCCTGTGTCTGAAGCAGTCTGGTCAATCCGACCCAGGAACCAAAGGGGCCAGATGAGGAATAACCAGACCCACAGCCAAAGACGCCAAAGACTCCGGGTTCAGGGACAAGAAGGCAGTAATGATCTCCAAGATCCTTCTAAACCATAGGAAGGAATGCAGTTGGATCCAACCTTCAGATCCATAAGGAAGCAGTTCAGATATGGGTGGAGAAGGGTTTGGTTCTGGAGAAAACTCACGCAAGGTAATAGAATAAAAGGGGGACTGGATCCCGGCTGAAGAAGCAGAAAGATCCTTGGAAAGAAAGGGTCTAAGGATACTAAGGATGGGAGAGAGCTGGAGAACTCAGATTCCAGAACTACAACTACGGGCAACTGGTTTAGAGGTAGCACCCATTGTCCAAACAGAATGGAAGTCAGAGGAGCCAAAGATCTCTGAATCTTTTGATCCAGCTGGCCCTCAGCAGAAGAGAGTTTACATTCCTTAGGTTTGGAACCATGAGAATATTTTGCAGAATCTTTCAAAACAAACTTAGACCTCCTACCAACCAAGGCTTTGATGTCAAATTCAGCACAAGCCTAGCACTCAATGTTAAGGTAAGCTGCACCAAAGCAATAAACATGCCTATCATAGGTGTCTTGTTGGGGCAATTTGTACCCACACATGACATTTATTTAAACTCGGAGGCTTACCTGTCCCTCATGCAGTAGGGAAAAAATAACCACCAAGTCAAAAGGAAAAAAAAAAAAGTAACAGTCCACAACAGCAACAATAAGACTAATGGAAAACATGGTTAAAGGCATATAAACTTTTATCCTTTTCTTAAAGGGAAATAATAGATACGGAAAGGGAACAGTAGAACTGCCAAAAAAAAAAAAAAATCACACCTAACATTACTAAACACCAAACTACAATTATTTTTTAACAAGAAATATCTTTAATAAATCATGTATGACATAGGCAATCATATATTTATATAAATGAAAACAAACCATACGGACATATAATGTACATCACAAACCATATGGACATAAACCCTGAACTATATACCAAAGCATAAAAACGTACAACAGAGAAAGGTAGAGGAGGCTGAAAGGAATTAGCAAGAAAAAATATCAAAAACATGACTTAACATGAGCTCCTCTCTGTCCAATGACTTATTGGCAAAGGGAACAAACAAGATCTGAGGAGAATCAGTCAGAGCAGGGAGGAGCTGGATCCAATAACCCACAGGTTCAGATGGATGGAAAAGATGACATCAGACCCAGTTGACTGTACTAGACACCAAGTTTGGATTACTATAGTTACATCCCCATTTGTAAGATATTTTCTTCAGCGTTTTACTCTTCATACATTAGATGCTTTGCTACATCGTTTTCTTCACTATGTTTATTTGCTGTATTCCACTGTAATGTAAACACCCTGGTTGTGTCTGAAAATGTTCAATTTAATCTGTGCACTACCCCAACAAACTAAGATAAATAAAATAAAATACTAGCACAACATCTTGCATGCATGCAAGGGGGATGAAGTACTCTCAGTTGAGCTCGCACATGCTTAGAGAAGAACACTACAATACCTCCTGTTCTCTTAAGGACAGGATTCCTTCTATAAACAGTGTATCTTAGAAATCTTAATTCGGAATTTGTTACAAAGGATTTAGTTCCTTACAATAACAACATGTGCTATCTTCATACCTTTTGTATTGGTATTCTTTTACAGTCTGATCCCCACAGGAAGAGGGTCCTAAGAAATATTTCTGAAACTGTAACATTAAACAATGACCTAGTTTTTTTTTTTTTTTTTTTTTTTTTTTTTATTAAAGAAACTGGACATACATGCATGACAAAACACACTGTGATGGTCTACTGCCACAATACAGTCAGCAACACAATTCACAGACACTAGCAACAATGTTGCTAGGTTACACAAGGATGGCTGTATTCTTTTGTTAAACAGTCATTAGAGAGAGAGTAATGGGCAGGAGAAACACAAAATCAAACACAAAAAAACACAAAAACCAGAAGACCCAAGTGACCACTCATTAACATATATTATTAGACATAAAACCAACCTAATCTTACCTACTACCTACAGAACCTTACGCTCCAAAAAGCAATTTAACATTGAGCATTTTCTAACTGAGTTAAGACTATGTAATTGGTCCCCAATAAAATATCTCCCACTTAACGAGGCAGTAGATTACTTCAATCCCACTTTCTTGTCTATCCCTGATCACCATGCCCAAAGTCGTACTATTAGAACCAAAGCTAAAGCAGCACCCTGGCTGACCAACAGTACTAGGCAAAAAATAATTCTCAAACAAATCTTGGGCAAAATGGCGTACCACAAAAAAAAAACAGACCACCAATACTTCAAAGAGCTTAGGAATAGTACAAAAAACGCCATACTGACAGATAAAGAACTACTACCTTCAATTACAACAAACCTCCAAAACTGAACCTAAAAAATTCTGGGCCAGTATAAATAATCTCTTATCCTCAAGCCAGTCTATCACACCCAACCCTCAAGACTCTAACCCAGACAATCCCATACAAATTGCCAATGACTTCAATTCTTTCTTCACTAATACCATCCAAACTCTTGCTAGTCACCTATCTCCTGACACCTCTAAACTACTCTTACCTACCACAAATACTCCTCCTACTCTTCACTTACAACCTATATCTACGTCCTTTGTCTTATCTCTGCTCCAAAAACTTAAACCTACCACCCCCTCTGCAGACAAACTTCCTGCTGAATTCTTGCAAATTGGAGCCAAAGCCATTGCTTACCCTATTTCTATTCTGATAAATAGATCTATTAATGAAGGAATCTTCCCTTCTATCTGGAAGATATCTCACATTATCCCACTACACAAAGGGGGGAAACGTAATGACCTTTCAAACTTATCGGAAACCAAAACGGTGCAAAAGCAGCACAACAACCATAAAACAAAAAAGCTGCTAGAAATGCCAATAACTAGTCCCCAACACGTAGTGAGAAAGGTTTTAATAATTAACTGAAAAATTATACTTAAAATAAAATAGTGGTCAAGCGCTTTCGTCAGAATGACTTCATCAGAACAATAAATTTGAAACTGTGAAGGGGGTTCACTTTAATGTGTTTGAATAAAGCATCTTTTAGTTTCAAATTTGGCATTTTGGAAGTTGTGCAGGTAGATTTTAGAGGGGGGGATTGGACTAATAAATTACTTAGGGCCAAAACTAAATGGCAACTTAGGTTAAATGGTGCTGAATTTCCAGGGTTAAATGATGCAGTCAGTATCAAACCAGAATTAAAGTTCAGGGTTTGTAATTATGATACAACAACCCCTCTAAATTTCCTCAGTTTTATACAAATCAGTTTTACATAAATCTTTTTTAATGACGTTTAGAATTGTCAATAAAAATATTTGTATGTTTTGTACAATACAGTTTTACACTCCAGAGCCTTTTATATGAAATGTTTTGGATTTTTTTATGACTGTCTTTTTAAATTTTAATTGGTTGGTTCAAATGATTTACAAGGAATTGTATAAAATAAGAACCTTTGTAACTTTTTATTGCTCAGATGAAGTCATTCTGATGAAAGCGCTTGACCACTATTGTTGTTTTATTTTAAGTATCATTTTTCAGTTAATTATTAAAACCTTTCTCACTACGTGTTGTCGGGGACTAGTTATTGGCATTTCCAGCACCTTTCAAACTATTGCCCAATAGCGCTACTATCACCTCTAGCCAAAATTATGGAGAAATGTATCCACAAACAACTTCTTAACCACCTTCTCCAAAACAATCTACTTGCTAACAGCCAGCATGGATTCAGACCTTCCACAGTACTACCACTGCCTTACTCTCCCTTACCAACACCATAAACCACAACAACAATTATCTATCATCTTCAATCTTCATTGACTTATCCAAAGCCTTCGACATGGTTAATCAAACTCCTCCTGCACATACTAAAATCTCTCTCTCTTGACACCCCTTCCTTAACTTGGTTCACATCTTATCTTGACAACAGTCAGCAGGCAGTAGTCTGGAAGAATTCACTATCTAATCTCCTACCTATCTCTTTAGGCGTACCTCAAGGGTCTATCCCAGGCCCCCTCTTATTTTCAATCTTTATTAATGACCTCCAATCAGCTATCCCTAACACCACTTGCATACAATATGCAGATGATTCTACTATAATCTGCACTGTCACCTCTCAAAATGAACTTCAGTCTCTTACCCAAAAAGCCTTTTCTTCTGTTGAAAAATGGTTCTCTGATCGTTGCCTTCTCCTCAACCCCAAGAAAACCAAACTGTTACTGTTCCCACCTACCCGTAAATGTACACCACTTAATTTCTCTCTCACATCCACTGATAGCACTCTCATTTCTCCTGACTCAACAACAAAATTACTAGGAATAACTGTTGGCAACAATCTAAGCTTTGACTCACACATCAACAACACAATAAAAGTAGTTAACAAAAAAATTGGTTCCCTCTACAGAATCAAACCCTTCCTTACACATGAAACAAGAACCATCTTAGCTAGATCGCACCTTATCTCTACTCTTCTATATGCCTCCCCCATCTATACTAATCTCTCCAAAAGCAACCTGAAGAAACTTGCTACATCCTACTATAATATTGCTAGATTCGCTACAGGATCCCAGTTTCGAACTCACCACTGCCTGAACCTAAGACAACTAGGTTGGCTTGAATTTACCAACAAATTAATACTTCAACAGCTCTTAATAGCTCACAAAATTCTACATCAACTAACTAAAATATCAATACTCTCTAACCTTATTACACCTTACAATAACATGAAACAGCTACGCTCCTCAAACAAACTACTGATTTATACTCCCAAACCTAATAACTCAGCAGAGGACTGCCTCTTTTCCAACTTTGTTGGAAAAATGTGGAACAAACTACCCTCTGATATCACATCTTTGTCTACACTCTCACTTTTTAAAAGACAACTAACTATGCATCTCAATGCCCCTGTACCAACCCAGATTAACTTTCCCTCTTACTTTGTCTCTTTCTTACCCTATACCCTCATAACTTTCCATTTCTTAATATCTATGTAGTGAAATGTTCTCATACACAGTATGACCACGGTAAAAAAAAAAAAAAAAAAAATTTATTATTATTTCTTTGTTTAAAGACATTAGGACTTTTTTCTCTTTGTTTGCTTCTATCATAGTTGTACATTGCATATGTTGTCTAACTTTGTTTTTTTTAATTCTAATCTTGTATGGCCTATTGCTGTATAAACATGTATTATTCCATTGGAGCTTTTCTCCCCGGGCCTCTACTGAAAATGGACATATATCCAGTTAGACTAGTCCGGTCAACAAATGTAAAATAAATAAATAAATAAATAAATAAAATCAGACCAATTAATCTCATCGGAAGAACTTTTTTTTTTTACTGCAACAGTGTTAACATTACCTGGACACAATAACAGAAACTAGGATGAAAACCTTCTCCAGGGGTCAGGAAGAATAAAAGATAAATGTGTTGTCTTTTTAACAGCTCATGGTCAGTGGCAGATTATAATAAGGGAGAATGGTGCGATCACCTGCATACTACAGCTCCAGGGGGCCCATGGCTGACCAAAAAATAGTTTCATTTCAAAAAAGTTTCGTTATGTTCATTCATTTCAGTTAGATTATACACTAAACATAAGTGATCACAAAGTATTGTTTTCAGTTAAATTATAGACATCAGCTCAAGAATTTGCATTTAGTAACAGTGTCTGCCATTTACAAATTACCACGCTTGGGTGCCTAATTTAGTTTATTAAGTAAAGAAATGTTTCTCCATTGCTTTTTACAAACTGTTTCGCTACGTTAAATGGGTTTAACATAGCGAGACAGCTTTAAAATAAGCAACGAAGATCTCCGTTGCTTTTTTTTTAAACCTGTCTCGCTATGTTAAACTCCTTTAACATAGCGAGACAGTGTTTTAAAAAAAGACTTATACTAATGGAAAAAGTCCAGGCGACTGGACCTTTTTCCTTTAGTATAAGTCGATTTACAATGTGCATGCTGACCAATCAGCGTGCACGTTTTGGAATATTAATGAGGGGTCATGGTATAATAGTTGAGATTCATCTTCCTCTAACATTGGCAAAAAAGGAATCTTCCATAAATATTTCCATTTGTGTACTGTCTTGGTTTCCACACTCCTCTGCTTTTTACAAAGTTTCATAAAAATTTCCAAAATATCTCTAGCATTGGATTTTTGGTTATTTTTTCTTGTCACAGGCTCCTTAAGTTTTGCAACAACCCTTTCTTTCTGTTGCGCAAGTTGTGCTACAAATTTTGTGCTCTAGAGTTATGAAAAACAGTTGCTTTACAGCTGAATATCCATTGTGAAATCCTTACAGCTGAATATCCATTGTGAAATCCTTTTGTCAAATTCAAATGCATATTTCATTCAAAATATGACTCCTGCAGCATTGCTGTTTGCACGCTGCAATTCTTAATATAATTCAGTATTACTTCCTTTTTGTCTGTACCTATAAGGCCATTTACATTCAAAGATTGCATGGCTAGAGAAACCATTAATAAATATCTATATTTTTTCAGTTCTTATTCCCATCTATCATACATGAGTTTCTTTTTTGTGTGTACTTCCAACTTTTGTCTTACATGCGCACACACTGTGTGGCAGGCTAATCTTTTACAGAGCTGTTTTTTCTCATTTCCATTTGAACCTATGTAACATTTTAAGACTTTGTGACAAAAACCCTCAAATAAAATACTAAATATATTTTAACAACAACCCATCCCCTGTTAACTTAGAAGGTACACACAAACCTATATAAATTTTCAACAAATGAAGTTTAACCCTGCGCATAGGAACAAAGTGTATATTACAGCTGGTGTCCCAATGTACATTGATTATTTTCTGTATTTTCTCTTCTCAGTTCTATTACCCTCCCAGATGTGAAAATGTTCTATGAAAGCAAACAGGGCGTTTAACTTTTAGCCTTAAGAAAAAGTGCTACCATTAAAAAAATTAAAATGTGCACTGTTCCATTAAATACAGTAAAGGTATTAAAGGCTTTTACTGAGGGTACTAGCTAATACTTCTCAATTTCATTTTTTTTTTACTAAATTGCTTGCCATTGTACCTTTAAATTTCGCATTTCATGCAGCAAAAATTCTTCTAAACTCTCAAGACTAACTGCCTACACCTGCAGACAGCTCCACTCCATGTAGCAGTAATCAGCAATGAGAAAAAAAAAAGCAACTAACAACTCTGCAGATGCATGAAGGAATCTTTGTAAATTTCACAAAGAATACAATGTACAAAACTCCCCGGCCAACTGTCCTCAGCTGCAGAATTCAAAGTCTCCCACTGTAAACTTTTGCTAATGAAAAGCAACAAGTGAACATCATTGCAGATGCAAGAAACTTGTCATTTTCATGCCGTTCATCATGGTCAATATTTCAAGACTATTTATTTATTCGTCTGTCTTTGTTTTCTGGGAAAGTCCGACTGGGTAATACCCGTTTTCAGCGGAGGCCCCAGGAGAAAAGCTCCATTTACTTACAGTGCATTATACGAAGTTCCAAACAAAACACAGTAGTTACATTTCTATTTACATTTACACCCAAAAAGTAGTTATTTATACATTCTAAGATTTTACAGACATGGAAGTTACAAAACAGAAAGCCCACATGCAACTTAGTGTATTGTGCAGACAGCAGTTACGTATAAAAATTCAGTGAGAGGTTGAGAGTATTCTGTTTAGGGAGAGTATCTGAAGAGTATCATACAATGAATACAAAGTTTTAACCATGTGATGAGCACATGCAGGACCAGGTTGAGAGTATTCTGTTTAGGGAGAGTATCTGAAGAGTATCATACAATGAATACAAAGTTTTAACCATGTGATGAGCACATGCAGGACCAGGATTGTTTAAGATGTTGTTTAAGCAGTGCTTTAAAACTACTGAGTTTGAAAGAGAGTTTTATTTATGTGGAGATACTTATTCCAGAGTTTAACAATGTACTGACAGGGCATTTTTCTGGATGATGAATGAGTTTTTGTGTGCTATAATTAGTTATGAATACGCTAGACAGCTGTGTAGTTCAAGCCAGTTTAATTGCTATTGAGCTATGACAATGGTGGGTCCTATGAGGGAGATTGGTGGCAAATTTAGCTACTTTACTGTAGCAGGAGGCAAATGTCTTCTACTTTTTAAGTTTATGATAGGAGTGGTGTATAAGACATATGACAATAAGATGGTGGCTAGAGTTTTTCTTGCAGTTTCTGTACGAAATCCATTGATCCTATAAAGACAGCATAGTTTCTGGTGTGTAGATTTAACAGTGTGCAGAACATGCTGGTCATAGTTGAGATTATGACCCATTCTAACGCCTAGAAGTTTGCTGTGATTTACAGTTTCAATAACAGTATCTGTTGACTTTATTGTAAAAGACTGCTTTTGATTTTAGCAACTTTTTGAGGTAAAAAGTATTAACTTAGTTTTCTTGGGGTTGTGTAGGAGGTTTGATTCTTTGAGTCAGGTTTCTACAGAGGAAAAATTCTGGGGTAATGTCTTGAAACTTATTTATTGTTGAGGCCATACATATCAATGCGTACTCATCAGCATACTGAACTAAACTTGCATGGTGAGTGGAGGTGTGCCAGTCATTAATATACAATAGTAGAGGGCCCAGGATAGAGCCCTGAGGGACAGCTGTAGTAACTAGTTGAAAGGATGAGTAGGTTTTTTGCCATTTAACAGCATGTTGCCTTCCAGACGGGTAAGTAAGAAAGCACAACAAGGAGTATTGTCAAATTTCTATTGAGGACAGTCAAACAAGCAGTTACTGGTGCGAAACCATATCAAATACCTTTTCAATTTAAGAACATGGTGGGCGCAAGCAGACTATTGTTTCTATGTTAGTTTATTAAACTGGTAAAATGGATTAGAGCAGTAGATGTATTGTGCTGAGGCCTAAAGCCATGTGGTGTTTCTGACAGCAGGTTATTTGAGGTTAGATTTTGTATCAGCTGCATACAGATGCATTTCATTAACATTTTGGAGATGGCAAAATTCGCTATTGGTCTACAGTTATTAAACTCTGTAGATGTGCCACCTTTCTGCAGTGGTATGATGTAGGTTTTTTTCCACAGAGATGGGACGTATATTTTAGCTATGGACCTATTAATTAGTATGGGCACAGGGAAGACTAACTTCTGCAGCCATTTTTAGGTAGTCTGATGGCAGTTGGTCTACAGCTACAGAAGTAGTTTTTAATTTGAAGGAGCAACTTCCTTACAAGTGAGGTAGGTACTAGTCTAAAACTGAAGAGCTGTGGGTGGTTGTGAATGAACAGGGGGGCAGATATATTAGTGTCCAAGACAGATAATATTGATTGTATAAAGTGGGAATTAAGCTGTGTGGGGATACAGTCTGTCATACTGCCTGTTTTTGGAGAAAGACTGGTGGTCTTGCCTGGGTGGAGTAGTTTATTTAGTTATGCCCACAAAAGTTTTGAGTTGTTTGTACCTTTGGCTTGTAGGCTGTGTTATAGTATGTTTGCTTATCTGTTTGACAAGGAGTTTTGCAAGGTTTATATGGAAGGCATTTAGAGCTCTATTTTTTATACCAATTTTTCCAGGCTTTATCCCTTTTTATCATGATTTTTTTTGCTCTTTCCTTTGTCAGCCACGGTGCGGGGTTGGACTTAATAATCTAGCACCAGTACATAATAAAAGACTTGCGGTCTGTAAGAATACATTATTAGTGTTCTACAGCAGTATGGAGTGGCATTGTTCTACGGACACTCCAGGTATAATTTTTAATGTTTCATTAAAAATACCTTTGCTGAAATTGGTTGCATTTCATATCTGACTATAGATATTATGTTTATTTAGGTTACGGCGAGTTCAAATAGTATAAATGACCACGCGTATCAGCATATGCTATCTGAGAGGCAGCCTACTTTTGTCAGTTTGTTTATAAGAATCCAGCCAAATGTTGTGCGTCTCCCTGAAGTCTTACTGATTCTAGTAGGGGTGGTTATTAATTGTCTGAAGTTGCACAAGCTTATGAATTCAGTGGGGGAAGTGGAACTTGAGCTGCCAGTCTACATTTCAGTCTCCAAGTATTACAGTTTCATGGTTAATTTGTTGGGATATCCAATATAGGATGTTTTCAGCAGTATCAATGTTATTGCCTGGTGGTATATAAATTGCTGTTAAACACAAAAGTTTTCTTATTGATGATTTTTGGGACAGTTATTAGAAGTTCAGCATTGTTAAATTTGGGTATTTCCTGTGGAAGTAAGGTAATGGTTAGGAATTTTTATAAAGGACTGCTACACTACCTGCACATTTGTTTTGTCTGTCATGTCCGAGTATATTGTATAGTGCGGGGGGGGGGTGATCTCATTATCCTTCATTTCTTTTTTTAACCAGGTTTCAGTAGCTACGACTACATCAGGAGTGTATGTGGCAAGATAGGCATGTAGGTCATGGACTTTATTGCACATTCTTAGGTTCATATTTAGTAAGGCGAGTTTAAGTTCTGTTTTTTGCTGAGGAAGTATTATGGGACTCGTTTATTTTGGGGTTGGAAATAATTTTTATGAACAGTGGGACTTGGGTTGGGATGAATATCTCTGCTAATTTTTTAGCCGATTTTACAGAGGGCAAAGTGTGGCCAGTTATATTTTGGTCTTGGTTTGGTATTTGATCGTAAATTTGGATGCCGAGTTTTGAGATAGTTGTTGAAAAATAAATCATATATGGTTTGTTTGGTGAGGTAGGGAATAATGGAGAAAGACAGGGTGGGTAAATGTTTTTATTCTTTGTCAGGATTGGTTGGAGTCCTAAGCATTTGATGGAGATGGACTTGATAATTGGTGATGAAGGCTATTACAGTGAGGAGAAATAGTAAAATAATCTGAGTTAGGGGTATCTTATTTAACGTTGGTTTTGTCTTTGTTGTAAATAAGGATAAGAGAATGTTAGGAGAGTACCGGGTTGGTTGTAGAGATGCAATTTGATAGTTATAGGGGGAAAGGATTATGACTATTTGCTTACAAAACGTTGCGTATAGCTTATGCCAAGGACATTAATCTAAACATCCAACCTTGCCAAAAAAAAAAAAAAAAAAAAAAAAGAAATTCTCAATTCTACATATATGTACACATTTTACACCCCACCCCAAAAGCTCAAGATCACATTATGTTAACTTGAACTTGCTTTTGTTCAGCCTTTATGCTAGCAGTATAAAGCCTATAATTCTTACAAATAAGACCCCCCCCCTTCCACATACAAAAAAAAAAATCCTGACTGCACCCTACACAAAATCGTTTTACAGTATAATATACCATTTATATATCATGAAATGTTTTACTCAAATATTAGCAAAAATTGTTTTACTTATAATTACTTTTCCCTTTTAGTGTCCTTATAAGCATTGAGGATAAAGTGGGGTATATGCATTACAGTCCACTAAGTTTAACAATGTCAAAAAAATTCCAATCTTATAATTACTTCTTTTCCCTTTTAGTGTCCTTATAAACATTGAGGATAAAGTGGGGTATATGCATTACAGTCCACTAACTTTAACAATATCTAAAAAATTCCAATCTTTCTCGGCAACTTCTCCTTGCAAATTCGTATTTCACAAATGTGAGTGATGCTTTATAGTCTCCCATTTATTCATCAATTTCAATGTTGACAGACTTCTTAATCTCCTAATAACAGACTCTGCTTGAAGATCAATGTACTTTAGATTTTTCTTGTAAACTCCTGTGCTTTTTATCCGCTAGTCAACTCCTGTGTTTCTTTCCGTCTCTCACGCATTTTGCTTTGGAACAATGGAAAATGTTTCACTGGCAAAGTCTATGAGTTTTATCATCAAAATTAGTGGGAAGCAGAATTCCCTTCTGCTTACTGGCTCAGTTTTTATTGAATAAAATATTTTTCCTCCTTGGCCTGTTCTACATCTAAATATTTATTTTGGTTCTTTGGTCCTCCAAGAAAAATATTCTGAAGACAGCTGTATGCAATAGTTTGAATCTCACACTGCCTCTAGTCATTCCATGACTGCTGGGATTAATTTGCTTATTTTCTGACTACTGTACAGTGAACAATTTTCCACAAACATCCAGCTGTCTCCAATTTGTGATACTTTTCCTTTCTGTCAAAGTTTTGTCAGGATCAACTGTGTCTGTTGGTATGATTGCATCTTTACTAATACAGTTCTTGGCTTTCTTGTGGTCATGTCTGGAGCATACAAATCGATTTGCCATTTCAATTAACAGCTCCTGCGGTAAAATACTAATCAAATTGCTTATCTGTACCTTCATTATATTGTCTGTTCCGTCTCGTTTCTCTAATACAGAGAAAAAAATCATCTCATGTTTTCTCTGCATATGCGGTCTTCTTACTCTTTTTTTGAAACGGCTCTTCTTGAGATGTCTCTTACTCAGCCAGCCTCTTCCTAATTTCATCCTCTGATTTTTGCAGTTTTATACAGTTCATTTGACAGCTAGTTATAAATTCTTCTTTTCTCCAGACTTTTATTTGAGCCGCTATATTATTTCAATGATTCATTTATTTTAATCACATCCAAGTATATCAGATTCATTTTTTCCCTACCTCAAAACCATCTCTAGGACCAAAGCTGAAGCTTGAACTGATTTCTGCTGAACTGCTGGATTCTTCCTGACCATTGTTTTCTCTTCACAGATCCTGGCTGATTTTCTTTCAGGTTCTCTACTTTTCATCTTTGCTAGCATCCAGGCAGTGTAATTACTAGCCAGTTAATGAATTTTACCCACAATGTCAATTTCACTGGCTCCCTTTTCTCAGTTTCTGGTTTCACACAGGGAGCTGGAACTAAGCTGCTGACCAGTGTGCAGCAATGTTTGAAGTCTGCTACTATTTCTCATAGTGGCAGACTTAAATCTGAATACAAAGTTATGGTGTGTGACGTGTGGTGGAAAGTTAACTGTCTGACAAAGCCTATGTAGTTAGTCACAGCTGCCACTTCTGAAAGCAAAAAATGTTACAAGTGGTGTACTACACAGCTCATTATAGGGCCCTCTCCAATTTATCGTCTATTTCTCAGATCTCCTGGCCGTTAATGGCCAATGATTATCGAAGTATGCAGAGAACTGTAATTGGGTGTTGTTATTCCATCTTCCATTAACAAACAATTGTTCAACAAAGGATCAAACCATGTTAAAATTGGTGCAAGGACAACTGCCTCAAGTTAAATGTGAAAAGTATACATCATTTTGATAAATAAAACAAATGTTCTTCCCATACCATACCGGTAACACACACTGCCTATTACAAAATACCATAAAGGATCTAGGCACGCCGACTGATAATTCCCTATCTTTTGTCCATCATGTCTCTGAAGTAATTCATAAAGCCCTCTATCTGGCTCAAATTTCCAAAGTCCTCGCCTCTAGATCCAAATTTGTCTTAATTCCCTTTTACTTGCATCTCAGACCAGTTAATGAATAACGCCCTTCAGAGATTTCCAACAAAAAAGATCAGTGGCCTCAAAAACCTTAGTTAGTCACTTCCCGACTTCTCCATGTAGATGCGTGTCTCTAACCTTTCCAGACATCAACTCATTGACCATATATTCCTTCACAGGACAAACAGTTCTTAAAATAGCTGGTTAAAGGAACTACACCTTAAGCAAAACATTAGACACAAAGGTGTAATACAGTCCTATCCAAAAGAATCTCCCACCTCTGGAATAAATTATTACATGTCAGAGTAGCACACTCATCTTCCAAGGTAAGCTTACATAAATTTATGGACAGTCTAATCTAACATAAATGGATGAACAGTCTAATCTAACTTGTGTTGCCCTCCCTGAAGCCGACAGGAACATTTGAATATTGGTTATTGGCTAGGCTTGTAATGACCTAGCAGACTAGTCTTAATACTTGCTATGCACCTGTGAATCTATTCATCCATTAGCACTACTTAGAGCACATTGTTTGCTAGAAATGCAAAAGTGTACATCTGTTTGTTTTCAGGGGGAAAAAAAAAAAAAAAATGATAATGCTCCCAAGTTGCGATCATCATTAGAATTCATAAGTCGTCACAACCCATCATTAAAATATGGATCTACTACAAGTACCCAAATACCAGGCAATTGAAGACCACTGTCTCAAAGCCAGGGACCAGCGTCTTGTAGTTTGCATGTGTTGCCATTAGGGCAAGGTGCAGTAGCCATGCAGAGAGAGATGATCAGTTGCAACTTACTCAAACTCATACTGGAGTTCGAGCAAGGTAAAAGTGAGTCAGCTGCAAGGAGTTTAGTAAATATGGGAATATTGAGACGATCTAATAATCGTCGAATGTTCACCAACAACCATTTAATATTCAAAGAAATACAGAATGCGAGAGATGTATACACACAATGTCTCTGAGGCAAAACTCTTCACATACAAACACTCGTAATAACAACCTGGCTGTCAGAGACACACACGATACACCCACCACACATTATAATATGCATCCCACACACAAGTACCTCAACATAAGTAGGTTCAACTGCAACCGCAAAGATCTCCCAGACATTCCAACTGCAAAAACTATCTTCAGGAAACCTGAAAACACTAAACAGAAATCGCAACTAATGCCGCACACAAACACACACCTAGTGGAGTCTCAACTACTGATCTCATAAGGCAAGCCAATACACTACCCAGGACTATTGTCATAGGGTATTCCATTGTACAACACACTGATGCCCCACTCACCAGGCTAAACAAGGAGAAAAACAACAGTCAGTTGCTCATCAGGGGCCAAGATCCACCAAGTTACACAGGCACTCAAGTCACTGCACCACAAGTACCAGTATAATTCAGTAGTCTGTGTAAGGGTAAATGACCCGAGATGTACCTCTCTAAACTATATAAAGACACTTTATTGAGCTCTAGGATTGTGTGTCACAAGCTGGTACATGCCTAACATTGAACAGCCTTCTACCTTCACAAAGGATGACGCCACAATACAAACAGAAAATGATCAATCAACTTCAATTGACATCGTTTTTGGTGTTATTCTAAGGGGACACAATTTTTGTTAAAGTGGAAGACAGGGTTAACAAACCACATGGCTTTGCCAAGGATGTCCTGCACCTGTCATCCTCTAGGCTTTCAAATGTTGTCTAAAACATTGTCCTCCCCCACTGAGGACAATGTCAGACAAAAGTCTTTCAACAAAGCAAAGTTTACCCAAGGAAATCTAAAGTTACTGCTCAATGCCAGGGGTCTAAACATGAAGCTCCACACCCAACAAGCTTTCTTCACCTTGGAGAATCCAGACATCTGTGCAGTTTCCACTACATGGTTCAAAGCCGCAGACAGTACAATGGCATTGCAAGTCTTCATGGTCTTCCACACATTTAAACCAGCAACTGCACAGACCAGAGCTGAAAGTGGAAGTATCTTGATCTACATCAGTAACAAGCATACATCTAGGTTTGTTAAAAAGGATGACACACAAGTTCCTCCATGTCCAAACTACCATACACAAAGTCTCATCCCATATCCTAGCAAGCTAAAGGTCACCTTCTATGTCACTTTAAACCCACAGCTCGTACTTAGACCTATTGGACACACTCAGTATTCAACAGAATATCATACTCATGGGGGACTTTATCCCTCTATAAACTGGAAATCTTACATTACCCCAAATTTGCTGGCACACAGATTCCTAGGCTTTGTAAATACAAACACCCTGGCCAAGTTAGTGCACACTCACACCAGAAATACAAACATATTAGACCTGGTACTCCCAAATATGGAAGAACCCTCCACTTTTTGTCGTGTAAGGTAAGACCACAAAGCAGTCTCCTTCAAAACAACAATCAGCTCTGTAACCCCAGCACACCCTATGTGGAATTATTCACAGAAGCTTTATACAACCATGTCAATGACTGCAGTTGTTTTAACAAAAGAAAAAAAAAAAAAGTCACAGCTAAAATTAGGAAGTATAACCCCAAAAGATGAAGTCTCAAACTGAATAGTCAATTAATGAGGCTAATTAAGACCAAGAAAGTAAATTTTGAGGTAAACAAAGCATGCCAGACAATGGCAAACCATATAACCTTCTTTAGCAACGTCCTAAATCTCAAAGGCAGTACACAAACAGTGTGCCTAACTGCTGGTAAATGGAGACACTTTCACAAAACCAAGAGATATAGAAAATATTCTGCCTGACAAATCCAGCTCTAACTTTAAACCCCCTCTCACCCCAGTCACTTCCCAAGAAATATCAGCCATCGTAATCCCTCCAACTATCAGAAGAGAGCAGGTCTTAGATGTGCTCTCCAAGGCCAAGAATACAGCTTCGACAGCCACCAATAATATTCCAGGATGCCTCATAAATAGCCTGAAATACAACATATCAGGATCACTGGAGTCACTATTCAACCATAACTTTCACACAGGCTTTGTGCCATACAAATGGAGGACCGCAACAATTATCCCACTGTACAGAGGTGGATCAACAGATCCTGGGAACTACAGACCCATTAGCCAGACTAGTCTCATATGCAAAGCCATGGAAAGTATTACTGTGGAAATGATTAACAATAACATAGGAAACCTTCAGGCAAAAGGCCTAACTCAACTTGGTTTTGAAAAAGGCAAATCATACCTACTGAACCAGGTGGACAAGGCAATGGATGAGGTCAAAACTATGCATCCTGCCTACCTTGGCCTAGCTCAGGCATTTGATACAATACCCACAAACATTCAGAATTAGACAAACATCTATGTAACTCAATGGATAACCAGCTGGCTTACAGACAGGACTGCAGGAAGTTAGAATTCAGGAGACCATCTCCACAAAGAAGCCGGTCTCCAGTGAAGCCCCTCAGGGGTCTATGTTGGGTCCACTCCTCTTTGGCATCTACTTTTTGGAAGTCAAGGCCAATGTCAAGGGCCTCTGGCTTACCAAGTTTACAGACTATTCCAAGCTAGGAACAATCATAGAAAATCCACAAGATACTGACATCTTACAGGGAGAACTAACACAGACAAATGACTAGTGCCAAACCCACAGATTAAAAGAGGATGCAAACAAATGTGCGACACCTTTTGGGAAGTCACCCACCCACAGAAACTACCTGACTGATACAACACCCCTTAAAAGTAGGCATAGTAGTCAGGGATTTGGGGACTCATGAGGATATTAACCTGTCTTTCGACTAACATGTGTCTAAGGTAGTAAGAAAATGATGTCACTCGACTTGCGTGTGTGTGTACATATTATATTATATATATATATATATATATATATATATATATATATATATATATATATATATATATATATATATATATATATATATATAAGAATGTTCTACTTCTTCTTTCGGCTTTACCCAGTCAGGGGTCGCCATAGCGGAACTCCAGTCTGCTAATGATTGGCAGTAGATTTTTTTACGGGTGCCAAGGTGCCAGCTCGACGCCCAACCTTCAACAAATGCATCCTATGCAGATCATTTCTAAGCTCTGCCTTTATACTCCTTTCCTACAGAATACTGAGAGGCGATTTATGCCTGGCATAAACCTGCTCTTATTTACCGTTTGCATATCTGCAAAATGAACATCACCAGAAGTACTAGGTGTAAGGATTTAAAACTTTGCTTGGGACTTAAACAGGACGTGCTGAAACAAAAAAATTATCCTTATTTCCTGCCTTTCCTGACCTAGAATAGTCCCCAATACAGGCTTTGCTGTATTCTGGACTTTTGGATAGTTCCTGTGTTGCCCATTTCCTTTCTTGGATAAAAGGAGGCTTCTTTGTTCACCAGTGGGAGTGGGGAGCTTAGAGCAGCCTATCTGTCCCTGGAGGAGTGAACCCAGCACAAGAATCTTGTAGTCTATTGGCCATTTTAGGCCAATTTCTTGCTCTTTCAAGTCCCCCTGTATAAAACCTGCTTTGGCGCGATTTTTGCGCTTGTTCCTACGCAGCAAAGCTCGTGTCCTGCAGAGTGGTGCTAGCAGCAGAGACAAAAAGAGCGACTGCTTACCTGATTAAGTATATTTTTTCTGCTATTACCTGTGCGACTGTCTGTTCTCGCTGAAAAGCAAGAATATCTGCTCTTTTGCCTGTTTAAAGCTGTTTTACAGTTATTTTTTACCTGCACTTTAAAAGTTTGTCCTGTTTGTTGAATTTACCTGTTGAGGCTACACACTCAAGTGCGCTAACCTGTGTAATATATTTACTACATTTTCTGTTTGTGTACTAAAAAGCAAAAAAAAAAAAACATGATCCTCGTCTCCCGCCTTTCCTGACCTAGATTAGTCCCTAATACAGGCTTTGCTGTATTCTGGACCTTTGGGTAGTTCCTGGGTTGCTCATTTCCTTTCTTGGATAAAAGGAGGCTTCTTCGTTCACCAGTGGGAGTGGGGAGCTTAGAGCAGCCTATCTGTCCCTGGAGGAGTGAACCCAGCACAAGAATCTTGTAGTCTATTGGCCGCTTTGGGCAAATTTCTAGCTCTTTCCAAGTCCCCCTGTATAAAACCCGATTTAGCGTGGCTTTGTGCATAGCGCAGCTTAAAATCGGGCTTAAACCATTCTCAGCTCCACAAAGTGTACTCTTCACGGTTTCCCTTAAAACTGCTCTAGCTCTCAAAATAAACACCCAATTCTTAATCTAAAGCTCGGCACTTGCTCATACAAGCAATTCTATAAGTTAGCACTAAAAAATTAAAAGCACTACATCCTCACATAGTCCCTTTGAGTACTCTGTTCCCCATTGGCCCTTTTGATTCAATTATAAAGGAGTTCCCTATACTATTCTAGCATGTCCAAAGGTCAGTTGTCGGTTTCCTCTCCAGTCCAGCTGGTGAATCTGGGAATCTTGAGGCACTACAACTGCCTCATGTACACACACAACCCACTCCTCCTCCCAACAAGTTCTAACATACGTGAGAGATGCAACAATATAGCCAAACTGGAGGCTGAGCTCTCTCAACTCAGTACTGGCGTAACCAGTCAGGATGAGAAGGTAACCACGCACACCACAATTCCAGTCCCATATAGACCTACCTCACACACACACAAAAACATACTCGGATGCTCTAAATAAAAATCTGCCTAAGTAGCAGAGACCTCCAAAGCAGACATCCAAGCAACCGCTGCCGCAAAACAGAACACGTGCATCACATAGTTCACAAAGCCAGTGTGCCAAACAGTCACAGCCCTTAAGGCTAAACAACACACCTGATATACTTGTAATAGGGGATTCTATTGTCAGACACACTGACGTCCCACTCACCAGGCTGAACAAGGAGAAGGTCACAGTGAGCTGCCTGTCTGGCACTAGGATTCGCCACATAGCACAAGCACTCAGGTCACTCCAAGGCAAGTATAAATATGACTCTGTCATTGTCCATGCTGGTGTGAATGACCCGAGACGTACCTCCCTGGACTATATGAAGAGAGACAGAGGAGCTCTCTGAGCTTGTAGCCCAGGCCGGTATGACCCTGACCTTGAGTAGCATCTTACCCACACCAAGAATGATGCCACAATATAAAGACAAGATGATCAATTTCAACAATTAGCTAAAGTTTTGGTGTCATTCAAAGGGGATCCAGTGCCTGTCAGCCTGGGATGACGTGCTCGAAAGCCACGTTGCTTCGCTAGTGATGGCTTGCACCCGTCACCCCTGGGCTTTCAGATATTGGCAAAGGCTCTTGCCTCACCCATAGTGCCTTTTTTAGGCAAGGCTCAAAAGACAAACCCACCTCCATAGATAACGTAAGGAAAAAGAAACTAAGGGTAATGCTACTCAACGCCAGAAGTCTAAACCTCAAGATGCACGCACTCAAAGCCATCCTCAGCATGGAAAGCATCGATGTCTTTGCAGTGACAGAAACCTGATTCAAGGCTCCCGAGAGCACCCCGGCACTACCAGGTTATACCTCATACCATGCTTTTCGGCCCCAAAACTTGGACCGAACCACAAAAGGATGGGGAGTATCCATATTCAAAGATGCCCACACCTCCAGGTTGGTGGCACTGCACGAAGCATCGGAGACCATCCATGTGCAACTAACAGTGGGTAAAACTGTCTTTCAATTTATAGCCTGCTACAGACCACCCTCCCAAACTCAGGAACCCCACTCGGCTTTCCTGAGAACACTGGAAAATATGAAGGTCTCTCCAAACACCATTATATTGGGAGACTTCAACTACCCAAACATAGACTGGGAGCATTACTCAAGCCCCAATACCCTAGCCCAAAGGTTCCTAGAATTTATAAACTCAAATGCTATGGAACAACTAGTCACCACTCCCACAAGAGGGGAAACATACTGGACCTGATCATCACCAACATGGGGACTCTATGCTCCATACCAGAGGTATACCCTTCACTGGTAAGATCGGACCATAAATTAATCTCACTGGATGCCCACATCCCGACCCCACCCCCCGCCCAGAAAACCACAGTGAAAAACTTATTACTCCTCAAAACCAAGGTGGAATCCTTCAAAACCCCCGGGCCAGTGAAAACTATGGTCCAAACTGCAGAATCCTTTATAACAGCATTCTATGGACACCTCCAGGGATGCATGGATCATGCAATCCCAAATAAAACCAAGACCCAATCCCCCAAAGGCAAGCTTCCTGTCTGGTGGACCCCAGCCATAAATAAGCTATACAACAGAAGGAGGAAGCTACTACATGATAGAGCAAAATCCCTAAAAGGGAAGGCATCTCTGATCAGTATTAGCAAAAAACTACGGTCCCTCATAAAATCATCTAAGGCCAGCTTCGAGAGAAAAATTGCACAGGACACTAAAGATAATCACAAGGCTTTCTTTATGTTAGGAACCTGGGTGGAAACTCCCAGGTATGCTCAGAGTTCGTCCAAAATGACAAAAAATACACTGAACCCACAGACATTTCCAACATCCTGGCTGACAGGTTCAGTGCAAACTTCTCCCTCCCCCCCCCCAAAAGAGCAAATATCTATCCCAGCTGAGTGCTGCCCCCCTGACATCTCAGATGCTCAGGTAAGAGCCGCCCTCTCCAAAGCAAAAAACACAGCATCAATGGGACCAGACGGTGTCCCGGGCTGCGTCTTACATGAACTCCAAGAAGAGCTGAACCCCAACATAAAGCTACTGTTCAATCTCAGCCTTTCTACAGGATATGTACCCAAAGAATGGCGTACAGTAACAGGGGTCCCTCTCCACAAAGGTGGTGCCTCAACAGACCCTGGAAACTACAGCCCCATAAGCCTGACTAGCCTGTTCTGCAAAGCTATGGAGAGGATAGTCATGGAACTCAAAGATATTGGGGACCTACAGACACTGGATCCTACCCAATTCGGCTTTAAGGGCAGATCCTGCCTTTTGAACCTGGTCGATTTCTTTGAAATGGTCACCAAGGCCATTGACGAGGGGCAGGTGCTCCACACAGCCTACCTGGACCTCGCAAAAGCCTTCGATACAATACCCCACTCGGGCATCATAGATAAGCTCTCCAGCTTAAATATAAACCCTTATGTCATAAGATGGGTTGCAAACTGGCTCAAGGACAGAACCTACATGGTCAGAATTGCTGGAGCCATGTCAGACTCCAAACCAGTTACAAGCGGCATTCCACAAGGCTCAGTCCTGGGACCTCTCTTGTTCGGTATATATTTTTCGGAGGTACAGGCCAACATGGGAGGACTATGGCTGACAAAGTTCGCAGATGACTGCAAACTGGGCGCCATAATTGACTCTCCAGCTGACACAAGCATCCTCCAAAAGGGTCTCTTTGATGCCAGAGCCATGGCTTCAAGCTAAACGCCAAAAAGTGTATAGTTATCCCCTTTGGCAAAAACTAAGTGCCCACAAATTACCACATAGGTGGAAATACATTAAGTATGGAGGAAGTAATTGGGGACCCAAGTTGATAGCAATCACTCCTTTGACAACCACATGGCCAAAGTGGTTAGAAAAACCTTCTATATAGCTCACCTTATCATGAAGGGATTCACATCTAGATCAAGGGAGGTCATTGTGCCCCTTTACTCATCCCTCATCAGGCCCATAATTGAATACAATGCCCCATTCGGGATGTACCTTACCAGACACCTGCAGCAACTAGAAAGACCCCAAAAGCACCTTACCAAGAGGATCAAGGGGCTCAATGCCATATGCTGCTCGGTTAAAGAAACTCCAGCTCTACTCAGTTGCATACAGTCTACTTAAAGGCGATCTATGCCGGACATATAAAGCCATGTCCAACCCAGAATTAATGGACATGCTTCACCTCAGAAAATCCAAATCCCTTCGAACTATGCACTCGAGGGACTTGAACCTCAGCACAGAAATAAATAGGACATGCTGGAGGGACATATTCATAACCCAGAGGCTCCCTTCACTCTGGAATAGAATCCCAGTCAACGTTAGGCAGAGTCCCTCACGGACTCTCTTCAAGAGGAATCTTGACGAGTGGATGGAAGATCATAGGTTTACCCCGGGGATCACTTCTGTGTCACTGCTAGACAGAGGCACAGTAAACTAACCTTGAAAAAGGGCATAGTAAAACTCATTTAAATTGGGTGGTGAAAGCCAAACACACTCTGGCTAGGCTTATAAATGCCCTAGGGCAGACAGCCTAGTAGGAACCTATGAACAGACAGGTATGTATGTCAGAGAAGCACCATTCTCTGCATAGCCTTCCCAAACCCTATTCAACCTGGACCAGTGGATGGGAAAATTCACCTCAGGTCTGACACCTAGTTCTCAATGGATAAAGGCAGCCATCATGCCCCAAGATACACACCTTAAAATAACCTAAGGCACAATAACTCGTGGGATACAACTGGGTTTCATGGCTTGGCTTTTAAAGGCCCCAGTAGTCAGTAGCCTAGTATACACCTATAAACCTATGAGGGAATGGGAGTACAGACTAGGGTTTCAGGCAGTGATCAGGAGTGGAGTTCCAATGTTAGGGAGTGGGAGTGGAATTTTAGGTTTAGGGAGGAGTGAGGTTTTAGAATTAGGGAGCAAGGATTCGGTTTAGAAAAAAGGATGGTAATTTTAGGGTCAGAGTTTGAGCTCTAGTAGGGCTATACAGCTTAAGAGGGTCAAGTAATTAAGATCAGGCTAGTGGCTGTAAACGTGCCACCAGCTACTAGCACACAAGTACTTGTACTGCATGTTTGATATTCCAAGCCTTTCCTTTTCATAAAGCATTTTCAAGCAATGACAAAGTTTAGACAAGATCTCAAAGTGGAAAAATTCCCCAAAAATGGTAGTGTAGCAACACACTTGTCACATGATAAAGCAAAGGCTACAACGTATTTAAATGTACAACCATAAGTTGTTAGCAATGCCAGTTTTTACAATTTTTAGAGCTACACCTTTTGCAACAGAGAAAATGATTCCTGTGTTTATATAATATCTTGGGCAAATTACAAGAGCTAGCTATGTAACATCAAAATCAGGCATACATTTAAAATATGCAAAATCTAAAATTTATGAAATCTACCAAAACATCTTAAACCTGTGCAATACCCGCTACTCCTTTTGAGCATTTTCCAAATTTAAACACAACTTTGTGCATGTCAAACCACCTTAAAAAATCATGACAGACCTAGAGAATGGATAATCATTAGAATTTCACATTCTGTTAAGAACACTTACACTAAACTATTCGTTCAGTATGTATCACTTAACTACTGGACTGGGAATTGAAGATAAAAGCTCCATAGCTAATGTACTGGCTGTCTTACAGGAGGAATAACTACAAAAAAGATGGCAAAAACTGCCGGAGAGAGAGAGAGAGACACACACACAGAAAGTAGCAAGAGAAAAACAGTACTGAAGAAGGCTGGTGGAAGAGAGACTTAGAGGTAAGTTTTGTTGAAATTAAATGGTAAAAATATTAAGTATAGGAAAAAGAAATGTTGATGGGTAGTAAAATGATGCGTTTGTGGTAAGAAGTAGGACAAAAGGGGAAAGAATGAGTTTAATGAGGCATTCATGGAAAGGGAGGGGAAAAAGTAATACTGAGACACAGGATGCATGTAGGGGAGAAAGGAAGTAGTGAACTTGAGCTGGTCGATAAATAAATTCTATACATTCTCGGCAAACAGATTATTTTAAAATGAAATGAGTGAAAAATCCCTCTACAAGAAGGTGTTGCAACAGCAATTAGAAGGGCATGGTGTGGAACTCTGGTAACATACATGGTAGAAATCTTAACATAAATTAGCCAAATAAAATGGAAAGATTCCTTTTGTGATACCACAGACAAGATATTATGCTATCTTTACATGACAGGAAGCATATGCAAAGTGGGCTGGTTAAAGTGTGTAAAACATCTAGCAGATACAAGGTATGAGACTGTATTCTGTTTGACGTCCGTTACCACAAAATGTGCACTTTGCCATAAAGTTAAAATAAGACTAGAGATTTAAACTGGAGCGGGGAGGGGGGCTTCTTGGAGGAAAGAAAGATTTAGAAGTTGGTACTGCAGAGAGATGTGGTCATTTTCAGAAACATGTATATGACATATTTTGTATTAAAACACTTGCCCAGTGCATCCACAATGGTGATGCAACAGCCATATGCCCGCAAAAAGGTGGGATGCAACAAAGTATCAAGTCACTCAGAAACCACACTTTTCCTTATAAATTCAGTGGATTCTTGCAGGACTACCTCTTGCATACACATTTCTTTTTTTTTTCCTCTAGGTCTACTTTTTATTATTCAAAGTTTAAGGTAACTGATCATATTTTGTCCCCACCTGATGACAAACAGATATGACATGGCCTTGCTATGGGATACTGCAGCAGCTGGGACGTCAAGATCCATCCATCCTCGACCCCTTTCCCATTTTGCACATGAGATTGGGTGACGTCAAGATAGTTTCTAGCTAAAGTTACCCTTCTTTTTTCTATAGCCATCTTCCTAACTTGTTTTCACTATAATGTTAAAAATTGCCAGTTTTTGCAAGATGTCATTTTTTTTTATAAGATTCTACCATACCAATAAACCTTTCTTACTTCTGCCAGTGACAGACATTAAAAACTAAACTCATTTAATTTCAGCTTGTGTACAAAAAAAATGCATATATCTGGTAACTCATTACAATTCATCTGCAGCCCTCAAAGAGTGCAGGCACATCCAGCCAATAGTCCTTCATCTTACAGATATGGTTCAGTCCCCAAGAAGGTATATTTTCAGAGGCCACACCAGAAGGAAGATGCCCTAGGAGAAGAATATTGAGCACTGTATGCACACTTCATCATGGACATTCCTATCTTATCTAAAGCAGATGTTATTTTAATAATCATTCTCTGTCCAGCAAAGAAAGTTTACTTCCTTCCTTGCAAGTGGTTCAAGATGGAGCTACAGTAAAAACATACAAGTAAAATAGTTCACAGCCTTTATGGAGCTAACTGGAAGCAACTCAACATTATCCCAAACGTTCTTTAATAGAAATACCTAGGACTCACTCTGGATCCATGTCTTACCTTTACAAGAAACACTGACAATTATATCCAAGTAACATCTAAACTTAAACTGTGTTATCATACCTCACACTCCTCTCCCTTTGGGTAGAAGTGCCATAGTAAGAAATGATCTTGTACCATAACTGGAGCACTGCTTACCCCTGCTTTGTTCCTATGCAGCTTATAATACTCACAAACTACTATCCATGGAAACTATGATATGCAGATTTATAGCCTTAGTGGATCCTAGAAAAAGTCCGGGAAAGGTACTTAATGCTATTAGCCAGCTCCCTGTTTCACTTAAGTTCACTCTCATGATTAGTACCCTACTACACAAGACAATGTACAGGGGTTACTTTCCTCCACTGGAAAGAATACTGCAGCTAAGAGAGAAAACCTACACTCTCAGAGGTAATACAGAAGAAAATCCCCTGCTTGTCAGACCCCCATTCAATACTACCATTGAAGAAACAGCCTTTCCCACATTGTTTTGAAGTTTAGGCCCAGACAGTTGGCTCAAAGTAAGAAATCAGAAAACCCTAACAGCTTTCAAAACCAAACTCAAACACATCTGACAGGGGAAGCATTTGCACCTGCTATAGAGACACTGATTCCCTGGCTTCACCATGTTTCCTTTATAAACTGCATATTTATCTGCAGAACTTCTCCAATATGTAAATAATTAACTACTGTAAATACGTTGGACTGCGATAGTGGTGCTGCAGTAGCATTGTCGCCTCACAGTAAGATGCTGTCCTGTTCGATTCTCAGCTAGAGCGTCTTCTGTGTGAAGACATGCGTGAATGGGCGTACCTTCGTTGAAGATTGTGCGTCAGGACCGGCAACTCGGCACGTAAAAATCTACTGCATCATTAGCGGACCGGAGTTCCACTAAGGCGACCCCTAACCGAGAAAAGCCGAAAGACAACAACAACATTTCATAGCTAATTTGTTATTGTAGCTTTACATCTATACATGTTCTTTACACTCTGCTGTATGCTTTACTTTCCTCTAGGTTTTCTGTTCCCTGATCCCAGGTCATGACTGAAAAGTGTCAGTACAGCAGTTCACCAACTTGGTTAGCTAACAAACAAACAAAAGCAAAACAAAATATATTCTGCCATACTTGTCTATAAATTACTGATCTCTTATAAAAAGGAAATTAAGTTATTGGGAGACATTTCTTTGTTGCTGGCCAGCACACAAAGAATCTCTGAGACAGCATGCACCTTTAAGATGCTGTAGAATTCTTGCCTGCCCAATATTAGGTGCCATGTAACTTTGTATGTACTTTTAGGTGCTGGAGGTCAGCAGTCTGGGTGGAGTCAGATATGCTCCCTTAAATATACAGGAAATCAAGGGTTGAAACAGACCACTTCGCATGTTTCACAGGTTCATAATTTTGTGGAGGAAAGCTATCTCCAGATAGCTACTTAAAATACACTTGCCGTGTAATTCATCGCCTCCCCAAAAGGAAACTGAAGTCTGTTACGATGTGGTTAGGAGACTCTGCTTGCCTTAAAAAAAAAAAAATCTTCTCAATGAATAAGGAGAAAAAAGACATTAAATTTAATTTGCTTTTTGCTCTACATTGCCACAGATAGTATGGACAAAGGCACTTTTGATCTTATAAGGGTTGAGAGGGTGGCCTAATGGCTAAGGTGTCTGCCTTATACACAAGAGGTGCAGGGTTGGAGTCTCACAAGGGATAATTGGCTAGGCTTAAAATGGCTCGCAAGGGCAGTTAGCCTAGTACTAACCTATGAATCATACTGCTAGGCATTCATTTATTAAAAAGGTGAAAAATTGAGCTGGTACTGTAAAAGTTCCAACACGTGAGGCTCGGTAATAGCCAGTGCTAGTTATTGTATTATTTAGTATAGGCTCCCTTACAGACTGAAAGAAAACACTGAGGAAAACCAGGCTACAAGATGCAAGAGACAAGTGCCAGATGATACAAACATATTACCCTCTTCATTACTGCAGGTACAGGAGTTTATTTCAACATATCCAGAATGACACAAGCGCACACACACAATACTCTTGGCTAGACTGCAGTTCCCAAACCAATGATACAAATGGTGAAGGCCATATTGCTTGTAAGGGTGCCTGTTTAGGCTGTTTTATATGGACACTAGTGACATCTGATCCTGTGTTTTCCAGCTTTGAAACTGCTACTGTTAAAGCTAAAACAGCAGTCACCTCTCAATTAGCAAAAGCAAGAATAGTTTTTCACTTGCTGCTTCATATTAAGCTTATTTCTCCAACTCATTTTTTTCTTTCTTTCCTTCACTCTGACTTTTGAGAAAATTATTACCTTTAAAGAACTGCAATTCTTTTGAGAGAAGTTCTCTCACTTTTATTTATTTCCAATCACTAGTGGCTAGTGCCTGACTTGGCTAAAAGCCCTCTTTTACCCCTGTCTGCCATCCATGCAGCAGTAACCAGGTACCCCTCTTGCATACAGGATTGTCAGTTCTTATTTCTTACAAGCTAGCAAAAATTTTAAAAGGAGGAGGGGCAGAGGGGTCGAAGAGCTGCCATGGCTGCAAGCAGAAGTTGTGGGCTGATCATTTATTCCTCATCTCTTTCTATGTAATAACATCTTTCCAAGGATCAGCTGAACAATGAGGTCTAGTTACTGGGAGCTACTACATCCTACACCCAAGGGGTAGGGGTAAGCACCCCAGAGCCACTCACTCCTTCCTGCATCTAATTCTACACCAGAATGAACAGACCAACTCTGTCTGCACAGTCATCACCCCTCCACAACTTGGAAAAGTGAGCTGGCTCAGCCTCTGCCTCTCAACCAACTACTTCTCATCTACTAAGGATCTGGTACAATGGACAGGTGCTTCCCTATCACCTTTGTTTGTGGCATGGTGAATATGGGCATCCTGAGGTAGTGTGCCTCATGTTCACTGACAACCACTTAATTTTAGAACAAAGACAGTATGTGACAGATGTTGATACACAATATCAATATCATTGGAGGCAGAGCTCTCACATGCACACATGAAAACTCCTGAACGGTTTGGTAGTGTTACACCAAACACACTCCCTACTAATGCAAAGACAAACATACACAGAGGTTCTCGCAAGTAATTTACTCAAACCTCGAAGACCTCCTAAAAACATTTCTCAGTGCCCCTGGGCACACACAAAAAAAGACGGCACCCAATACAACTCTGAACATCATAGTAGCCCTGCTTCCAAGTCCATAAGGCAACACACCATACAGCCAAACATATATTTATTAGGGATTCCATTGTAGGACTCGCTGATGTCCCCCTTACCAAGCTAACCAAGAAGATCACAGTGAGCTGTCTGACTGGGGCCAGGATCCACCAGATCACACATGCACTTAGGTCTTTAAACCACAAGTAGTGGTATGATACTGTCACAGTCCATTTAGGAGTGAACAACCTAAGACATACCTCAATGGACTGTATGAAGAGAGACATGATGGAGCTCTCTGAATATGTACCTCACAATGGATACAAGTCTAGTCTTGAGTAGCATCCCACCTTCACCAATGAGGACGATGCCACAGCACCGCCAAAAAAGTATTGACTTCAACAATTGGATTAGTTTCTGGTGTCTCACAAGAGAATCCAATACCGGTCAGACTGGGGAGACACGACTTACAAACCACAATGCTTTGCCAGAGATGGTTTGCACTCGACACCACTTGACTTCCAGATCCTGGCAAAAACTTTATGCATCCCCATAATGCCTTTTTTAGGCTGTGCAAAGTTGTTAAACCCTCCAACATATCAAAAATTATTCATGACCACCTAAAGGTACTGCTGCTCAATGCTATGAGTTTAAATAAAAACATGCACTCCCTGGAAGTACTCCTCACCCTGGAGGACACAGAAATATGTGCACGCATGGATCATGGTTCAGAACCATGGAGAGCACCATGGCTATCAAAGGCTAGAATGCCTTTCATACATTTTGATTTCCCTCAGCTCAGGATGAAACAAAGAGAGGAGATGTTTCAGTGTTCATAATAGACAAGTACACCACTAGACTGGTCCAACAACATGATTCACTTGAGCTGCTCCATGCCCAACTAATCACAGCTGTGACCCCCTATCATATCCTTGCTAGCTACAGATCCCCTAACATGAGCCTGAAATCCACAACTCCTACCCAAACCTACAGGAATCTCTTAACATTCAGCCTAACACCATACCTATGGGTGACTTCAAATATCCCTCCATTAACTGGGAGACTTGTATGACCCATAATTTACTTGCTCAGAGGTTTTTGGACTTCGTTAATGCAAACATCCTGGAGTAACTAGTTAGCCCCCAGCTAGAAGTACAAATATCCTAGACCTGGAGAACATGAACATGGGGGCATGCTGCTCCCTCCCCTGCATTAACTCCTCCCTAGTAAAATCTGACCACAAAATTATTTCCTTTACTATTAAAATTAACCTAGGACACCCAGCAAACTTCAAATCCGTTAAGAAATTTAAAGCCAATTACCTCAAACTAAGTGACAGCTTATTAAACTTCCAAGCCCCTCCGAACCCAGATGACACTGAGGCCTACTCTGTGGTTGTACAGTGCTTTTTGTGTAGAGCACAATCACAGCAGCATAGAGGAGGCAGCACCTGTTTGAGTCAAACCTATGATTACTGGCAAAAATAAACCACCCTGGTGGACCACTGGCATAAATAGACTATTCAACAAAAGGAAATAAAATCCTCTCCAAAGCCAAGAAAGAACAAACAAAACATTGCAAAAAGACACTCACCAATGTAAAACAAACAAACAGGAGCACTGGTCAAATCTTCCAAAGCAAACTACAAAGCAAAGACAGTCTCCCAGGTGAAAGATAATAAGGCTATTTTTTTTTTTTTAATTATGTTCATAACCTCAGGAACTGCGATGGTGGTGCTGCGGTAGTGTTGTCGCCTCACAGTTAGACGTTGCCCGTTCGATTCTCAGAGCGTCTTCTGTGTGGCAACATGCGTGAATGGGCGTTCCTTCGTTGAAGGTTGTGCGTTAGGCCCGGCAAGCCAGCACGTAAAAATCTACTGCCAATCATTAGCGGATCGGAGTTCTGCTGTGGCGACCCCTAACTGGGAAAAGCCGAAAGACACAAAATGTTCATAACCTCAGGAAAAATGCTCAACAATGTGCCGAGTTAATCATGAACAACAACCCTTACACCTAGGCTGTAACTATACCAAATCAACTGACCGACAAGTTCAGCTCAAACTTCTCCCACCCCTCACCTCGTACCACACCAAAAGAAATACCTGCAACCATCCCCATACCGATCATTGAGAGAGAATAGGTCCTTACTGCACTTGCTAAAGCTAAAAAGCACAGTCTCTATGGGTCCCGACAACATTCCAGGATGCTTCTTAAATAGCTTAAAACAGAAGCTATCAGGGCCACTAGATACCCTCTAACTACAGTCTCTGGAAAGGCTTTGTCCGAAAAGAATGGAGGACTGCAACAGTCGTCCCCCTGCACATGGGGAGGCCCCCCCCCAATCAACTGACCCAGAAGGGAATTATCATGGACCTGATCAATAACAACACAGAAAATCTCCAAACACTGAACCATTTGGCTTTGTCAAAGAGAGGTCTTGTCTGCTCAATCTGGTGGACTTCGAGAGTCACCAGGGCTACAGATGAGGGTAAAACCACTTATCTAGACTTGGTCAAAGCTTTCAACACAATCCCCTACTAGGGGATCACAGACAAACTTACTGCATTAGGCATAACCCCCTACATCATCAGGTAGATAGCAAACTGGCTCACTGACAGAACACATGTTGCCTGATTATGCAAATCCATTTCCAATAAGAAACCTGTTACTAGTAGTGTCCCCACAGGGCTCTGTGTTGCAACCTGTCCTGCTTGGGATATACTTCTCTGAAGTGAAGGCCAATATTGGGAGCATCTGGCTCACAGAGTTCACTGACAATTGTAAGTTGGAAAAAAAAATCACTGAATTCCCAAATAATGATGACATCCTACATACAGGCCTAAAAATGATAAACAACTGATGCCAAAAACTATGGTCCAAGACTAAATGCTAAAAAATGCATAATCATACTTTTCAGTAAATCAAATATCCCTGCAAATTACAATATTGATAGCACACCCATAAAGGTTAAAGTCAGTGGTGAGGGACCTAGGAACACAGATAGACAGTAATCTAAACTGACTACGACTACCAAGTATCTGCTGTAGTGAAGAAATCCTTCCACGTGGCTCAACTTATAAGTAAAGGCATGGCATCAAGGTCAATGGAAGTCACAGTGCCTTTGTAATAGAGTACAATGCTCCCTTCTGTATGTATCTAACCACACATTTACAAAAAATGAAGCAGCTCCAGAGGTTTCCCACCAAAAAAATAAAAGCGTAAAACACGTCTTATGCAGACTGACTAATGGCCCTATCCCTTTACTTCATCTCATACAGTTTGACAAATGACTCATGCCTGACCTACAAGGCATTCACCAATCCAGACCTAATGAAAAGGTTACATATTCACAAGTAACATTATGCAAGGGTTAAGCATTCCATGTACCTCAACCTCATTTATGACTCTAAACAGAACTTGCTGGAGAGACAAAGGCCGACTCATCTATGGAATAAACTTCCCAGCTTCACAAAACAAAGAATTTGGATAAATGGTTGGGGAAACAAATTCACTCCATTATGGACAGAGGCAGTCTATAAAATGATCCAGGACTCCAACACCCAAAGATCCACTACCCCGATACTACCCCATCCCATACGTGGGGAAACTTCCATTAGTTTAACAGACAGAGCAATATAGTGTGAAAGGCATTGTTACTAACCAGCAGATTGTTTGGCAAGGATTTCTAGGTGTGGCTAAACTAATGGGTTTTCGGATGAAATCCCAGAAGCTTAGTTTATGAAGACCAAAAGGGTACTACATTTAACCAGGAGAAGAGTGGCAGGAGCCTTGTTTGGAATCCAAGGAATGGGTCCTAAGGCTTGTTTTTAAGTATTTTGGATTTATGATTTGCCTTATGTCTTGAGGAAGAATATTCCAACATTTGGATACATATGAGGAATACAGTGCTTCACTGTACGGTTTAGTATACTAACTTGGGCAAGATACGTGTCCTTAGATCTGAGAGATCCAGGTAAGGAGTACCACAGCATTATGGTCTCCAGTGATGGACATTTGTTTGGGTGATGAAGTGTATTGTGGATCATTTTGAGTTAAGTTGATTTTTGATAGTTGTGGGAATTCCAACCAGTTTAGATGGTCAAATACTACACAATGATGGGTTTTTACTTGAAAGGTGGGTTGCATATTTCACAAAATTATTATAACATTGCTCCAGTTTTGTTAAAAAGGAAGAGTTAACACTTGTTAGTAGGGGAGAGGCATAAGAAAGAGTTGGCAATAGATATGAAAGGGCAAACAGAGAGATGCTTTTTAAAAGGAGACCTAGTTTTGTATTTTTTTAATAGAATTTTAGATATACAAGTCAAATTTTAGATCATCATCTACGTTAACTCCAAGTAATTTAGCATGTGTGATGGCCTCAGATCTAGTGTTTTGTGTGGATGATACAGTAAAGATATTTTTGTGATCAGAGTATTGTTTAGGGAGGAAAAGTAGAACTTTTCTTTGGTTTGGGTTCAAGAGAAGATTAGATCGGTTCAAAAAAAGATTTAAAGACTTAAAGAAATGTCAATCCCTCCGAGCTACACGCTCTAGGGACGTAAACCTTGTCACCACAATAAACCGAACATGCCAGAGGAATAGATTCCTGCCCCAGAGACTTGCCATACTCTGGAATAAACTACCTATCTATATCAAACAAAGCTCCTCATTAGCACTCAAGAAAAATCTTGATGATTGGATGGGAAATAGGAAATTCACCCCGGGGATCACCTCTGTGGCTCTGCTCAACAGTGGCACAGGAAAATAATTTTCTTGGGTGGCAAAAGCCAGGGTACCTTTTTGGCTGGGCTTGTATAGGCCCCAAGGCCGATAGCCTAGTACCTACCTTTGAACCTATGATGGAGGAGTAGGATGTTTGTGTAACAGTTTGCAGCGATAACATGCTTGGAGCTGAGCAAGTTAAAAAGAAGTCCTCTGCATACTGAACCAAGGAGCCTTAACCACACTGCAGTACCAGAGATGGTTATAAAAATACTGAAGAGCTGAGGACCTAGGATTGAACCTTGAGGGGCACCCATGGTTATAGACAGAAGGATGACTAGCATGTTTGCCATTTGATGCATTGTAGCCTAGCTAAGAGATCCTTTTTAAACCATCTTAGGAGTACAGCTGGAGAGACAGTGGGAAAGTAATGTCTGCTGTAGTTTAGTATGGTATATTGTATCAAATGCTTTTGACAAATCCAGAACATATCCAGTAATGTGGAAGAAACTAGTTTACGCTCACCCAAATGTTGATTTATTGTGCTGTGGAAGGATGAGCTGTAGTGATGCTATGTAAAGGGCAAAAGTCATGTTGGGTGGGGTAGAGCAGATTGTTATCTAGGAGATACTTCAGTAGCTGAAAATGTATGCATCTTTCTTGGATTTATGACAAAGAAGAAAGTATGGCTATTGATCTATAGTTGGATATTTCCACTGATTTTCCTCCTTTGTATATGGGCTAAAATATATATATATATATATATATATATATATATATATATATATATATATATTTTTTTTTTTTTTTTTAATAGTCTGGGTAAGTATGATTCTAATATGATCCTACTGATTAGTACTGATATGGTTAAGCTATTGAATCTGTGACAAATATTATATTTTTGTTAGGACTCAAGAAAAACTGTTGAGGTACTATTCTGAATTTATTATTATTAATTTCCAGTTTGATTACCGGGGAAGTCCACTGGGCCCAAGGGACCCGTTTTCAGTGGAGGCCCGGGGAGAAAAGCTCCAAATACAGTATACAGTACAGATATAGTAAAAAATACAGTATACAGTACAGATATAGTAATACAGAAATGTAAAGATACATTATCTAGAACAAATTGCAACAAAGGTACATACAGTGTTGCACAATAGTCAGACAAACATCATTGTAGATTATCTTAATGGTTATACAGGTTCATTTATGAGAGCGCTCATTGCATAGTATGTGGGGAAAACACTTTACATACACACCTTTAAAGTAGAAATATAAAACATTTACAAACACACATTTAAAGTATGAAACTATTTACACAGTTGTGATGAGGGTTAGGTAGCTCTAGGAATTGAAGAGAGTTTGGATACAGTCATAGAAAAAACAAGCTATGGGAGATTTAGACAGCTTAGGAACCTGGGAGAGAAGAAATAAAACATTTTGTGGGCAAGTAGTTGGGAGAATTTAGGTAGGGTGAAAGCAGGTACATTTCCATTTAGAATGAACTGAAGTGTACCTAATGGGTCGTCTGCTGGATTATCTGGTGCTGCAGATGTTACTTAGATGAAGCTGGAGTTGCACTGTTGAGGAATGTTTTAGTTTGTTTAATTTGGTAAGGGATTTCACTATACATTTCTTCCTGATTTCATGAGTTTGACTACATCTGCTCAATAACCTTTTGCGTTAGAAAGGTTATTATTTTGGAGTTGGGTGAAGTCTGTCTTTTTTTTTGTCAGTTTGGATGAGTTTCTTGGCGCGATTTCACAGCTAAAAGTCTGGCAAAAGATTAAAATTTTTGATTTTATACCATTGCTTCCACGCTTTTAACTTCCTGTGCCCACATTATATTGATATCACAGAATTCCTGACTGATCTTTATCTCCTGCAACACATCTCGCTCTATTTTGTGTACCCCAGGCAAAAAAAAAAAAAAAAAAAAATTTGCATCCATCTTTCTTCTCAAAAGTCACCATCAGGTTGTATCTTACAATCCCTCAAAACTAAACTGCACTGTAGTATTTATTTATTTTATTTTATTTTACATTTGTTGACCGGGATCGTCCGTCTGGATACATGTCCATTTTCAGCGGAGGCCCGGGGAGAAAAGCTCCACAATGTCAGAAGGTTACATACATGTTCAATATTACATATTACATTTAGTAGTGCAGTTAAGGAGAAATATATACAGTATATAATCGCAACAAAAACAGTCTAGCAATAGCTATCCAAAAAATACAACAGTTCCTATACAAATTTTATAAAGCATGTTAAGTTACAGGACAATAGCAGCCTTTGAGCTTGAATACTAAAAATGTTCTGGTTTAAGGTTATAGGTTCCTACCCTAGGTTATCTTTTTAACAGAGGTTTAAGGGTTACAGATATGGTCAGAGATTGGACAAGGAAAAATTGTGTTCGATCTTTTGAAGATAAAAGTTAAGTTGTTAAGCTAGGATAAGTATGGGGAGAAAGAGATCTAGGTTAAGTGAGGAGAGGTAATCTGGGTTAGAGCATTGGCAATAGTAATCATAGTAATCACAACTTTTCACGTCTATCGCCAAATCTTTAGAATTTACTACCACTACCCTCTTATTCAAAATTCAAATCTCAGATCAAAATGTTATCTGCTCATGCAAGGCCAAACTGCCAAAATCTGCCACACCATCTGTTTTGCTTTCTCCCACTCTTGCCTTTTCTCTGCTTCTCATATGCTTCCTCCAGCTTAGGCCATCCCCTCTGTTTACCTACTACCATCAGGAGTCCTCTTGCATCCTACAAGCTTTTGTTGTTTAACTTCGCATCTAAAAAATGTATTCCCTCACACAGGGTGATCCTTACTGTGGTAAACAAAAGTAACTGGATAAATAAGCAAACTTATGTCTTCAGTATGCCATAACTGTAATGTTTTCAGTGCAAGTTACTTTGTACGCCTTCAGATTTTCTCTGCAGGACTCCAATGAAAATGGAACTTCCCAAACTGGACATGAACAGTTAAACGCAACAATAAAATATGAAAACAAAGCTTCCATCTCCTTAGGCTGGGAGGTTTATTATATCAAAGCTCATAAAATCCTACACCAGCATCATGGAGTACGCAGAAAAAGCCATGTTTATAGCTCTGGTGGTCCTGATAAATTAACAGCTTGGACATATTATGGCACATCCTGGTGAAGAGGGCACACACTTTGGCATATCTCACTTAATTCCAGGAGGAGGCCAGGGATGCAAAAGAGGTACTGTTTTTAGGGTGGTAGTGCAGGGACCACCATATGTCCTTCCCTATGTTGTGAATGGGTACACCCAAGTGGGTGGCCACTAGCTCCCTGCTTCTAAGCAGCTGTATTAGACTGCCTCACAGTGCCACAGTCTCCACAATGGCCGCAAACACACATCAGAACTAGTCTGGGGGAGGTTAACTGGATTCAGCACAGAAAGTGAGCAGAGACAGGTTGCCTGGAAGCAGCTGGTGATTAACTATAGGGAGGCGAAAAAAAAAAAACTAACAACATTCTGTCTTATAATGAGGCACCACACAATGAAAACCTAAGTGTGAAAATCTCGGGGGGGTACTAGCTATCAAAAAAATAACACCTCTAATTATTTTGAATGGGAAGGCATACCTTCCTGAATATTAAAATTAATCTGTCAAAGATGGGAAAAAATAACACAAAAGACAATTACAGAATAAAACCGAAATAGCCAATTACAATGCTTGCAAAGAAAAAAACACCCATGTAACTAATGATTTCTGAACTGAGAAAAGAGCTACAGAAGGCACAAACTAATGTTACTTGCATACAAACACATGCACACATACATAAATACACACACGCACAAACTGCACCACAGAAAAAAAAAATCAGTACTTTGCTACTGTGAGGCCAGCACGGCCTTTCACATGAAGAAAGACGACTACGGCAAAAATTAGTAAACAAGGGACACATGGTGCTTACCTGTCAATCTGCCAACATCCTGTTTATCAAAATGCAAGACAACAAGCAAAAAGGCGAGGGATTATTATCTGGGGGGGGGGGGGTCCTCTCCTGCAGACTATAAATCAAGTCTGAGATAACTGCACCACACAGTGGAAAATCTTGACTGTAGTGCTCTGATTCACCGAAACAGCTGGCAGGTCATCCAAACAAACCAACAGGACTTACAAAAAGGGCCCAAGTACTTTACATATGTAAAGTTGTGCACAATTATAACAGATATCTGTTATGATCGTGCACTAAGAAAAATAGTATCAGTAAAAGATTTCTCCTCACCCCCCCAAAGATATTCCTAACATTATCAGACATTGTGGCAGTTAAAAATAATGCCCCTATAAACTCTATATTTTAACAAAACAGCATAAACCGAATCAAGAAAGTTTACAATGGAAAATTTTCAAAGGATGCAAGTTAAGTTCTATGCTTTTAGGTGGAAAGAATCACTTGTGGATAATCTGACAAAAAAATGAATGCACTTCTAGTAAACTGAAATTCAAAAACAAAAATTAGCCACAATACCAAACTTAATAAATTAAAGAAATGGTCATTCAACACATAGCCTAATGAACACATTGAAGGCCATCCTCAACATATGGACTACAGAACTGTATTCTGCAAAGTCACAAATTCCCAAGTACCAAAAGAGGTCACCTCTGTAGTTACCAACCCTTTACAATAGGTTTGGCAACGGAAAGTAACTATAAGAAGTCAAACTACTATAGCTCTTTGATTGCTGGGGCACAAAGCAACATTACAAATACTCTGAGGACAAAACGGTGTTGAAGTTGTATGTTAGTTGCTTGGCAGTTCTGTTTTCAAATAAACTTCATAAGCCTTGCTCACAGGACGGTATTAAAAAATTACAGCCAATACTTCACTATACCAACTTCCTGAAAATCATTCATGAATGCAAGACCAAGCTACAGACTTTTCCTTAACTAGCATAAATTAAGAATTTCACATTACATATCACTGCAAGACATATTTAATTAAATATTACATTTGTGATCCCCACTTAAAATTCTTCCTTCTTTAGAATTAATCAGATTCGTGTCAAGGGGCACTAGCCTCCTTTACAAACAGAATTAATGGAAAACATATTTCACCTATATGACTGACTTGGCATATCCATCTCAAATCACGAGCACTTCATTCTTATGTCATTTAGCTTGCATGACTACTACATTCTCAATATCAGTTTAGGGTGGCACACAGGCGATAAAGGAAAATTAATGACACTTGAATACATGGGTTTGGAATTCATTACTTATTTCACTTTCGTTTTATTTTTCTAAGTTCACTTTTTACTGTAGACTCCATTTACCTGCAGAATTCACAAATATATTCAAAGCTAATCCAATAAATGAGAGATCTGTGGAATGTCCAAAACTTTAAATGTACAGATTCTTGGGCACAAGGACGTACAAGATATTTAACAGTGGTTACTTTGTATGTACGTTTACAACCATACAAGGATGTCCCTCACACTGATTTTGACTCAAATTGTAGCTATCCCCCTCTTAATCCCGTCTAAAAATGGTGACTTCTATGGTAAATTACACGTAAAAATGACAATAATTAGAATTACTGACTTACTTTACTTCAGAAAATGTGTTTTAATTCACAACCTTTTAATCTGTCAATGTATCAGATAAGCAGTGCCAATATTTTTTAAGTGTCCCTGAGTCCACTGAGATTTGTCCGTGACTGGTTGAGTTATTTTTCAACTTTTTAAGGAATCAACAGTGCTCACATAGAACAATCACTCATACATAGTTTGCCCGTACGTAAGACTTTTCTCACACCCATCAAACTGTCGTCAAACGTTTATCTGTTCTACCAGCTTAGAAAACCTATATAATATCAGGAAACCCTGCCTGTTAAGTCACAGTCCCAATACTAAATAGACTAACTCTGCAAACTATGTAGGGCTCCTCCTACTCATATAAGCACATTTCTATAATTGTTTGGTATTCATCAAATTATCCAACGCTGCTCCACTCTTCATGCCTTCCTTACCGCTACAGGCACTGGAGTTTTCCAAAAATACTCAGCTCATTCAGCTTAAAATTCCACACCATCCCCCAAGTGCCACTTTACAACAAACCCCACCCAAAGTGTCATTCTGCGAAAATCTGTTTACCAGTATGGCCTTGTCCTGTTCGGTCACTCGGGACCTCTTTTTTCTGCCAAAAATGTTCCCCATATCCCACAACCTCACCGAAACGGCCCTCGCAGCATCACCACAGCCACTTCCTATACTCAACACACACTTCTATTGCACTTAATTTCACTACACTATCATTGCTACAGGTACTCCTAATTGAACTCTCGTACAAATTCAACGCGAGAACGCCACTACATAGCCACATAGTATTCGATTCCACACAGCTCATTTGCACAAGAACGCGCTCGTGCAAACCAGAACGAGCAATGTAGTCCATTACGGCAAGTAGGATCGGACATAATTTTCCACAATGCAGACCTGCAAGCTCATCGGGCTTACTTAATTGTATAGCTTAATTTAACTAGAAGAGTCCTCCGTTAGGGACAAGCCCATTTCTTAGGCACTTACACTTGGTTTCTTCGCAAACTATTATTAATATTATTAATTATTATTAATAAACCACTGAACGAAGTCTGTACATTCTTGTGTATTGTAAAAAATATAAGTATATATTTACGTATGTAGATAGAGTGTGTGTTTGTGTGCATCCTGTAAGGAAGAGCAGCTACACATTTTTATTTATTGTACTTCATTTGATTTGTTCTACAGATGCCATTTTATCAAATATATTCAACTCCATGATCCATCTGCTTCTCATCTCTGACCACTCTCTCCTGTCTGTTAAGCCTTTATAGTCTCCACTCTCCTGAACTTGATTCTCTCTCATAACCCCCTACCCTTAGCACAACATTATTATGAGCACTTTACAACTAAACATGTTGCTTCTTACCTTCTGTCCCTCCTTCCTTCTCCTCGCATATACTGCTTTTTTATCCTACAACTTCATCTCAGATAAATACCATCACATTCTCCACTATCAACCCGACCTAACAAAAAGTTACTAATGTTAACTCCCCTAGCTTATTTAGCATATGTACATTACTCTACTTAAAATTCAAAATACTTCACACCTCCTCCATTACCATCAAAATTCATCTCCTACCTACGAGAATAAGACATGTAATTATAAATAGTCTGTATTCTTTTCAATTCTCCAACATCTCCCAATGTGAAGGCATCCACCCAAAACCAGGCCCTACCCCTTCTTCAACACCTTTACCCCTCTTTAAACTCTAAACTAAGTTACATTAAATTTTTAGAGTATCTGTAATTAAATTACAGTCCCTCATGTCTGGACATCTCATTATTCCCTGATATCATGCTACCACAGAGACCTGGCTCAAAATATAAAACACTCAGAATTCACCCCCCACCCCACCCCGCTTAATATAATATAATTAGGATAGACAAGCTACATAAAAAGCAGGTGGTATAGCATTACTTTACCCAAACTCCTGCAGCATTACACCATATTCAAATCCCATTCCACAATTTAGGAATGCAGAAATTCCTACCGCCTTCTTAAAATGAAATAAAACTAAACAAAAATCCTATGCATTACAGTAATATATATATATATCTATATATATATATCTATCTATATATATATATATATATATATATATATATATATATATATATGTGTGTGTGTGTGTATGTGTGTGTGTGTACACCACCCTGGTCATAACATTCGACTTCTAGAAGATATCCTTCCCTGGATATCTAATACGCTCAGCTATGAAACAATCAACTTATGTAATGTTAATATTAACTGGCAGAACCTTATCTCTGACTTCTCATCTTCCAGCATGAACCATTTTGTTTCACACAACTTATTACAACAGCAACTAGATACAATAAACACAATAACCAGGGCTCCATCCTAGACTGGTCATGGTTACCAACCACAGTAAAATTATTAAGGCTGGTACACTTCCTGACACCCTAAATGACCACCTGCAGGCATACCAGCATACGTCCTTAGAACAGTCTCTCACCCATACAAGGAACATCAATACAAAATGACCCAGAACCTATGAAACGTTAACCAACAGACATGTATTAACCTGTTAAAAACATGTTCTTGTCTATGCTAAAACATTACCTTTAGATGATGCAGACAATAGTTTCAACACAAAACTTTTAGCCACTCAATACTGGTGCTTCCCCTCACAAAAAGAATGAAATCCAACCAAGCACTGTGGCTGTCAAAACTAAGTGAACAACTAATGAACAGTAAGGACAAAGCATGGAAGCAATGGCTAAAACATAAAACCTGTATGTACCTACAAAAGTTCAGGCAACTCTATAAACAGGTCAAAAAAGTAACTGTAGATCAGTATGTATGTATGTATACCTTTAAGAAGCTTTCTAGGGGCTTGCACAAGTGTATTAATACTGAGCACGTGCGAGCCTGACTGCCATTTTTTTAGTTAGACGTTGAGATATAAGCATGTATGTCTGTGTAATCTGTCAGTCAATCAGTCCATTTATATTTTCAAATACTACTATCCATCCTGATATGTTCCTTTGTAATAAAGCATGTAAACAAACTACTCCACCTGTTCATCTTTAATGGGAAACAAGTCGAGCGACATGCTGTCAGAATGGGATCCAGAAATCCAGATTCCAGACCGAGAAGGAACTCAGTTAAAGGTGGAGGAATATAGAGGACTAGATCATCCATACTCTCTGTTTAACTCGCAAAAACAGGTCAGAAATGTATTTCAGGTATCAAAGCTTGCTTAAATGATTTCATAGGTTCATAGGTTCATACTAGGCTATCTGCCCTGGGGCAAATATAAGCCTAGCCCGATTCTGTATGGCTTACGCCACCCCTTGATTTGAGTACACTGTGCCCTTTTTAAGGTTTAGTTTACTGTGCCTCTGTCTAATAGTGACACGGGAGTAATTCCTGGGACAAACCTACGATCCCCCATCCACCTATCGAGATTCTTCTTGAAGAGATTCAGTGAGGTGCTCTGCCTCACATGAACTGGAATTCTATTCCAGAGCGAAGGAAGCCTCTGGGTTATGAACCTGTCCCTCCAGCAAGTTCTATTTATTTCTGTGCTGAGGTTCAAGTCCCTCGAGCGTGTGGCTCTAAGGGATTTAGATTTACTGAGGTGGAGCATGTCCATTAATTCTGGATTTGACATAGCTTTGTATGTCAGGCATAGATCGCCTCGAAGTAAGCGGTATGTAACTGAGTAGAGCTGGAGTTTTTTAACCGAGCAGCATATGGCATCTGTTTGAGACCCTTGATCCTCTTGGTGAGATACTTTTGGGGTCTTTCTAATTGCTGCAGGTGTCGGGTAAGGTGCATCCCAAAAGGGGCATTGTATTCTATGATGGGCCTGATGAGGGATGAATAAAGGGGCACGATTACCTCTCTTGATCTAGATGTGAAACCCTTCGTGATGAAGTGGGCTATGTAGAAGGTCTTTCTAACCACTTTGGCAATGTGGTTTTCAAAGGAGAGATTGCTATCAACTCGGGTCCACAGGTCCCTAATAACTTTCTCTGTACTTAATGGGTTTCCGCCTATGTGGTAATTTGTGGGCACATTGTTTTTGCCAAAGGGTATGACTATACATTTTTTGGCATTTAGCTTTAAACCATGGCGCTGGCACCAGTTATCTGTCTCTGTGAGACCTTTTTGAAGGATGTTTGTGTCAGCTGGAGATTTGATTATAGCACCTAGTTTGTAGTCGTCTGCGAACTTGGTGAGCCATAGTCCTCCCACATTTGCCTGTACCTCGGAAAAGTATATACCGAAAAAGAGTGGTCCCAGGACAGAACCCTGTGGGATGCCACTTGTGACCGGTTTCAAGTCTGGCATGGCTCCAGCAACTCTCACTCTGTGGGTTCTGTCTTTGAGCCAGTTTGCAACCCATCTTGTGACATAGGGGTTTATATTTAAGCTGGATAGCTTATCTATGATGCCCGAGTGGGGTATTGTGTCAAATGCCTTTGCAAGGTCCAGATAGACTGTGTGGACTACCTTCCCTTCATCTATGGCTTTGGTGACTGTTTCGATGAAGTCAGCCAGGTTCAAAAGGCAGGATCTGCCCTTCACAAAGCCGAATTGGGTAGGATCTAGTGTCTGTAGGTCCCCAAGGTCTTTGTTTATGAGCTCCATGATGATCCTCTCGATAGCCTTGCAGACTAAGCTAGTCAGGCTTATGGGGCGATAGTTTCCAGGGTCCGTAGAGGCTCCATCTTTGTGGAGTGGGACCACTGTTGCTGTACGCCATTCTGTGGGCACATATCCTGTAGTGAGGCTGAGATTGTATATCTGTTTTATTTGAGGGATTAGTTCCTCTTGGAGTTCATGTAGGACACAACCTGGGACACCATCTGGTCCCATGGAAGCAGTGTTTTTTGCTTTGGAGAGGGCAGCCTTCACCTGAGCATCAGAGATGTTTGGGAGGCAGCCCTCTGCCGGGATAGATACTTGCTCTTTTGGGGGGAGGGGGTGGAGAAGTTTACACTGAACCTATCTGCCAGGATATTGGCGATGTCTGTGGGTTCAGTGTATTTTTTGTCATTTAGAATCAACTCAGAACAAGTCTGGGAGTTGCATCCCAGGTTTCTAACATAACTGAAAAAAGCCTTATGATTGTCTTTGGTGACCTGTGCAATTTTCAAAATATATTTGCAAAATACAAAACAAAGCACTCAGAATGCTCTAAATTAATTTTTAAATGAAAAGAAATGTCTGAAACTGTGACATATTGAAAAAATATTCAAATAACTATGGAAAATGTTTGAAATAAAATCCAAATCACATAAAACGAAGAAACAACTCCATTTTTTTTAAGTAGCTTATAGCACATACTTTTTTGCATTTCTTAAAGCTCTTCAAGATATCCAAAGTATATAATGAGTTTGCATGCTTGTTCAATATTACAGTACAGTTATTTCACAAAATACAGCCATTTCAAAGCATATTTCGCAAAGTACAGTATTTCGAAAAGTTTATTGTGCATTTAAATGTTATTACAAGTACTGGCTATGTGTGCATGTTCATACATAATTACAAGAGCCATTTTTACAGTGTGTTTCGGCACACTTTGTTGGTATGGCAGATGGATTTCGAAAACCAGCTTCACTTGTCTTTGACAATAATATTGCAGAGAGTTAGAGAGTGTTTGAGAAGAGTACAACATTTTCATACAAGCTGCATTTTCTGATAAAGATGACCGTACAAAAGCATTTATTCTGCTTAATTTAGCTGGTTCAGAAGCCATAGAAAGAGAGTGTTCATTTGTGTATGCATCTACTGTATTTGCATAGGGGGGACGCCATGAAGTGGTACCGGCTGAGTCAAGGGAAGACCCCAAGTGCTTAAAACATAAATTTAGAGAAATGTGTAACCCCCAAATGAATATTACAGTGGAAACACACTTATTTTACACAAGAGATCGAGAGCCTGGTGAAACTTTTGCAGCATATATAACTGATTTGAGAAACAAAGATAAGATGTGCAGATTTGGTAATTTAAGGGATGAGCTGATAAAAGCTTGTGTGAGGTATTAAAGATGATGCTGTGAGAAAGATTTTCCTTTGTGACAGTGATTTGACTTTGAATAAGGGCATTGATAGTTCTCAGCTATATGAGCTTACAGAAAAGCACACAAATATGCTTACAGATGAGAGATGCATGCTTCCAGTATCTTCTAGTGCTCATGTTGATAGTATGCAGCATGTGGTTAAAGGAAACAGGCCCAAGCATATGGCAGCTACAGGGGGACCTGCAACAGTCCCTGGCAAACCCCATAGCTTTGTAGAAAGTTCCAAGGCAGACTTTGGAAATCACACAGTCTCACTGAAGCAAAAGAGTGATTCAGTAAACTCAAAGCATGTGCCTTTACACAGTTTCATTGTCAACTGTCATAATTGTGGTGGCAATCATGTGTCTAAAAGAGAAAAGTGGTTAGCTTTTGGTCAGCAGTGCCACAAATGCAATAAGTGGAATAATTTCAAAAGGTTTTGTAAATCAAATAAGGGGCATTCTTTTATTAAAAGAGAACATTCAAAGAGACAAGTTGATCAATTAGGAAGCTGTGAACCCAACTTTTTATGTTGATGGTGTGTCTGTGCTTAATGAAACAGTCAATGCAGTACATTTATGGGCAAATAATGAAGTGCTTTGTACCATTTGGATAAATGGGAGACCCATAGAGCTCGAAGATGACACAGGTTGAAAGTGCAATGTTATGTCAGCAGAAATATTTGCTAGAGTAGAGTATCTGCTGGTGAGAAGCTTGATTTGGAAAAGTGTGTGAAGCTTGTTGCTTATGGAGATGAAGAGATTCAAACTGAAGGTTCAGTAGTGCTTTCATGTTACTCTGCTGGGAACAGCTATGACTTGCAATTTTATGTGGTCAAAAGGGACATCCAGTCATTATTAGGCCTCGGAGACAGTTTGAAAATGGGACTACTTCATTTAATAAGGAAGTGTATTATGTTAGCTTAAAAGACCACTGTTCTAATTTCACCCAGTCTATTTTTTCTACCTATGCTGATCTTTTCAAAGACAAACTAGGCAATCTACCAGTTGTGTACTCCATGAAGTTAGACCCTGAAGTCAGTCCAGTTGTCAGGCCAGCCCAGAGAGTTCCAGTACCTATGCAGAACAGAGTCAAAGCCGAGCTAGATAAAATGTTGCAGCAAGGTGTGATATGTCCAGTTGATGAACAAACAGAATGGGTATCATCCATGGTAGTAGCTCCCAAGAAAAACTCAGATGATATCAGTATATGTACTGATCCAAGAGATTTGAACAAAGCACTAAAAAGACCTCATCATCCAATGTGTACAGTCGAAAAAGTTGCAGCTGTTATGCCAAATGCCATTGTTTTTTCTGTCTTAGATGCAAAGAGTTCATTATGGCAAATTTTGCTTGATCAAAAATCCTCATTGCTTACAGCTTTCAGTACTCCTTTTGGCAAGTACAGAGTTTTGAGAATGCCATTTGAGATAAATTCTGCCAGTGAAGCCTTGCAGCGTGCAATGGAGCAAATGTTTTCTGGGTATCCATGTGCTATTATAGTAGATGATATTCTAGTAAGAGGTAATGGTGAAGCAGAGCAATATAGAAACCTCAAGAAAGTCCTGGCAAGAGCACATGAAGTGACTCTCAAACTGAATCCTCAGAAGTGCAAATTCAGACTACGAGAAGTTACTTATGTTGGTCACTTATTTACCAGCTCAGGCTTATGACCAGATCCTTCCAAGCAAACAGCAATTCTCAAGATGCCAGCTCCAGATAATGTTCAAGCTCTACAACATTTTCTTAGCATGGTTAATTACCTAGGCAAGTTCATTCCAGACCTGAGCCAACTATCGGCACTGCTTAGAGAGCTGACACACAAAGATGTATCTTGGTCATGGTTAGAGCAACACCAGAGAGCATTTGATGTCCTGTAACAGAAAATTATGAGTCCACCAACTCTCAGCTACTATGATGTTTACAAACCTGTTACTCTTTCTTGTGATGTTTTGAAGTTTGGTCTTTGTGCAGTCATTCTTTAAGAGGGTAGACCAGTAGCCTATGCATCCAGAACTCTAACCCAAACTGAAATGCAGTATGCTCAGATAGAGAAAGAACTCTTGTCAATTGTGTTTGCATGTTCGAAGTTCCATGAATTTATTTATGGTAAACCTATCCAGATCGAAACCGATCCCCAACCTCTAGTCACTGTTTTGAGAAAGTATATGTATACCCCTCCTACTAGATTGCAATGCATGGTGTTGAAATTGCAAAAGTATAATTTCAATCTTGTTTACATGAAAGGCAAACTTCTTTATCTTGCAGATACTTTATCCAGATCACCCAGAAATCTCACTGAACAGCATGAAAATGAGAACCTTGATTTTGAAGTCATGGAAGTGAAACATGTTTCTTCCACATGTCTTGATGATCTTATAAGTCATACAGCCTCAGATCCAGTTCTTCAGAAGCTCAACCACTTGATCAGTCAAGGATGGCCTTCAAAGCAATCTTGTTTACCATTAGAAGTGCAACCTTATTTTCCTTACAGATATGAGATTTTGTTTGACAACAATATAATCATGAAAGGTCCTAAAGTAAGTGTTCCAAAATTATTTATTATTTTATTTATTTATTTATTTTACATTTGTTGACCAGGTTTGTCCAGCTGAGCTCATATCCCTTTTTCAGTGGAGGCCTGAGGAGAAAAGCTCCACAAATTACAATAAAACAATTTTGAAATGAGCATAGTAATTATAGACAAAACAATAACATTTTCAAGTTGGAACAGTAAAAGCATAAAACTTATTTACAGTTTTAGAGTTGACATTTAGGTTAAGATTTGTGCAGAAAACAGATAGTGAAATTTGTAAGTACAGTCAAGATAAAGGTAATATATCAATAGAAATATCTTTAAGATTGGGTGATGGGTAATTACATGGATAAAATGACTAAGAGTGATGAAACATTACTAAAATAAGAGCAAGACGGCCAAAACAGTGATCTTCATAGGTGAGGAAGACAGTTTATGAAAGATGGATACAGTGGCATAACCAGCAACTTTTTAGGTAGTTTTTGGTGGCAGATTTAAATTCTTTGAGATGTTTAAGTAATCTAATTTGCAATGGGAGTTTGTTGCAAGAAATGGAGGGGAAGTAACTGTAGAGGTTTTAACCAATTTTTGCCCTTAGGTTTATAGGTTTGTAGTAGGTCTTGATCCAAGGTACAGAGAGTCCTAGAAGGTGTGTAGAAGGAGATAAAAGGAGACAGGATATGACAGAATGAAGGCTGGTACAAGATAGACTGGATAATCTGAAGCTGTGAAAGGAGATGCTGATGAGGCAATTCAAGCCAGTCTAAGTGTTTTAAAGAGAGAGACAGCGATGAGATCTATAGCTTTGATTTGCAGCAAATCTGGCGACTTTGTTATAGGTTGTTTCTTGCTTAATTTGGAGAGAGGTTTGGAGGTTGGTGAGGATCTGAGAGCTATACAGTAGGCTTTGTAGAAGTTAGGCATGAGACAGAGAGACTGTGGCTTTGTTGGATAGGAACTTTTTATTTCTGTAAAAGAGGCCAAGTTTTGTTGAGTTTTCTTAATATAGTTATTAACATGCAAGTCAAATCTCAGCTGATCATCTACTGTGATGCCTAGAAGTACTGTGTTGGGTTCAACTAAGATTGGTGTTTTATTCAGGAACTGGATAACAAAAGTGGATTTAAGGTGGTTTAGATTTTTAGGAATAAAAAGTGAGAGTTTGGTTTTATTAGGATTCAGGATTAGCTGGTTGTTAGAGAGACAGGTTTCAACAGAGTTAAAGGATTTCTGAGTAATAGATTTTAAGTCAGTGAGCATGTCTGCAATGGTAATGAGTTCTCTAATACATTAGACATATGACTTAACTATCATCTGGCCTTCCAATAGTCAGCCATGTCATCATCCATTACTCAGGAAGCTTTCACCTCTATTGTGACCTGTTATTATTAATAACCAACTGTTACTCAAGCCCCACTCCTTTTCACCTTCAAAACATCTTCTCTAAATAAAACTTTTTTTTTACAATTCAGTCCCAAAATAACACAGTAATTGAAGTAATTCCACATATTACGTTATTAGATATGACAGTATATGAAAAGTTTAAATTTGATCTTCATATGCAAAACAGTATAAAAGTCAGAAATGTGGAATTTTCTACAGGCATAAACAATTTCTAAAGACATCCACCAAATACACCTTACTATCACCTACGTGTTTGCCTCACTGTCTCGTGGAGCTCCAGTACTCAATAACATACAAACCTTACTAAAACAAAACTAAAAATGTAGAGAATAAAAAAGAAATACACTTGTTGAGAGTGCTTTCATTAAACTCCGGAAACTTATAAGCAGTAGTAATCAACTGCCATTTAAGTTCAAGTGCTTCAAGTTTCAGCTCAATGCCTATTATAATTGTACTTCAAAAAGAGTAATTTATGTTGCCAACTGTTAGCTGCGTGCAGCATTCTATATAGGAAAAACTGAGAGGAAAATCAGAGAATGAATTTATGAGCACGTATATGACATCGGTAAAGAGAATGGAACGTGTGCATTGGATAGGCATATTACTGATAACCCTGAACATTCCTTTAAATTCTGGGTCCTTGATTCTGTACAAGTGGATCTGAGATGGGGGCCATGGAAGCTGAAACTTGAATCACTTGAACTGTAATGGCAGTTGATTACTGTTGCTGATAAGTTTCAGGGGCTTAATGAAAGCATTTGTATTGACAGTATTTTAAAATTAAAACAATTAGAATTTTAATATATGTTAGCTTTTCTTGTCAGAAATCATAAATAATGTTTATTTCATGGTTTGTATTGTTTTATATAACCATTTTAGCAATTGCATATATATTTGTTTGCTGTTTGTTTAAATGAGAGCTAGATTAATTGATTTGATGATGTCACTTATCAATTTGTTACATAAGTGTTGTTATTTTGTTAGTTTTTTGTTCTGATGAAGTCCTCAATTGGCTTGGATGAAAGCGCTTAAGCTTATTGTCATTTTTAATATGAAAATATTAAAGTCATTTTGGCTTTTATCTTAAATCTCCATTTTTTGGTGTACAACTTTTATATGGTGTTTTAATAAGTTTTATAAGTAGCTCATCATTGTATATAGTGTGGTTCATCACTGGAGTTAGTGGTTTGGTTATTTGGTTTGTTTTTTAGCTCCAGGTCCGTTTATGGTTGTTTTGGACAGAGTCAAAGACCATTAATTGCACAGTATATTTTATATATGGTTGGGCTGAGAAATTATGAGATTTTATGGCACCAAAGAGGGTAAAGTTAATTTTAGCATTTGGTTTAGTAATGTGAAAGGTCATATTTAAGCAGAGATCAAAGGTGAGCATAAGTATTTGAAAGAGAGGACATAGACTATAGGGTGACAGTTACAGGTTAAAGAGTGGAATGCTGGGATAATTTACTTAGCTACTTTGGAGTACCAAGACATTAATTTGATCTTATTGAGGTTCAGAGTTAGTTGTTTGTTAAGCAGATATCATAGTATAATTTAGAGAGTGTTTTGGAGTTCTTGACATATAGTATTATACATGATGGCTGAATGACAGAATACTATTTAGCGGATGTTTTAGGTCAACTGGTAAATTATTAATAAAGATGCTGAAAATAATAGTTGCAAGGACAGAACCTTGGGGGACACCTACAGTGATCTGTTATGATGGTGACAGGGAGGAATTATATTTTTCTGGGCAGGTTCTGTGGGAGAAATAACTGGTGAACCAGTCTAAGGTAGAGAACTCAAAGCCTGAGTATGCAAGTGAGTTAAGTAAAAGTGTATAGTTAACTGAATCAAAGGCTTTTGATACATCAACAAATAGGGCACCTGTAAGGTGATCCTTGTGTTAGTGAGCATAACATTCGTTAGTGTGTGTAGAATGGCTTCAGTGTTTTTGTGTTTTTGATGGTCAACTAGAAAGGAAGCTGCCTCATTGAGATTACTGAGTGTGTATAGTATGAGACAGTTTATACTGTTAATGGCATTCTCAACATTTTATGAGTTGGTTTGGAAAGGGTAGAGGACTGATGGGATTTTCTTTTCTTTAAGGAGTAAATTAATGACATGACACAGTGGCCACTTATGCCTGGATGATGCACTACAGTGGATGTTACAAATGATAGCTGATCAGTAATGAGGATATCTAGGAGAGTGTTACTTTTTTTTGTCTTATTTGGCCTTGTTCAGTCCTTGAAAGGTTGATGCAGTCTATTGTTAAAAAGGAAGCTCCTGTGGTCATGTTTATTTTGTTCAAGGAAGTTGGTGTTAAAGTTATCTGAGATTAACATCCAAGATTAGGAGGTGTTTCTTTTTTGGATGTGATTATGTGATTTAAGAGGAGCCATATATATATATATATATATATATATATATATATATATATATACAGTGAATATAAAAAGTTTACACACCCCTGTTAAAATGCCAGGTTTTTGTGATATAAAAAAATGAGACCGCAATAAATCATTTTAAAACTTTTCCCACCTTTAATGTGACCTATAACCTGTACAGACTTTATCTTTGTCACCTGAGATATCACTTCTCTTTTTACTGTCATCCCTCATGATTATGGAATAGAGACAGTACGTGAGAGTATGGTTAGGTATGAGAGACATACCCCAAGACAGATAGAAACTACCTGTGAGTTGTTAGACATTGTTCTTACGACCAATGTTTTCTTGTTTTATAAGCAACTTTTCCATCAGACCTCAGGGCAGCCATGGGGAGATCTGTAGTCAACATCGATGCAAATCTGACCCTGAGTAGATGGGAATCTGAAGTTATCTTTAATAATGATTTATGGTATTATAACAAGATTACATTCTTTAAGAGAATTTTAGGAGAAGTTTTAGGTGAAAGACACAATAGTGGCAAACCTTGCTTCTCAAATTCAATTGATGGGAACAACATAACCAGTAGTAAGCAAAACTTAGAGCTTAGATATATTATGAACTATAGTGGAGCTTCACATGCTGTAATGGATATCATTGCTAAGAACTGGGTCATACTACAAGCAATGCCAGGGATAGATAAATATATCAGTAATAGACGCAAATTTACTTTTAGGAATTGTAGGAAATTAAAACAACGTGTCTGTTACAAGGATATGAAGTTAACTATTCCCTATGTAAATTTTAATAAGAAAGGAACTCTTCCATGTCTGATATGTTCTAGCTGCAGGTTTATAAGTCAGGAGAGTGCGTTTATTCACCCAGTAACTAAAAATAAATATTTGTTTAAGTCCTCTGCTACATGCAACACAACTTTCATAGTACATATAGTGACTTGTTCTTCTTGTCCCTCCTCCTATGTAGGAAAGTCAGCTAGGAGGTTAAGGGACCGTATTACTGAGCATCATTCAGATATTAGAAGGAAAGTATGAACTAATCCCCTTGCTAAGCATGTTTTAGGTAGTGGTCCAGAGCATAACATATAGGTTCAGAGTAATGCAAACTTTGGTAAAAAATGTAAGAGGAGGTGACCATAATAACAAGTTAGAACTGATGGAGTATGAAGGGATCTTGCGTTTGAATGCTGATTCTTCTCCTGGTTTAAACACAATGGTTACATTAAAACCAGGTTTGAGGTTAAAGCAAATGTCTCTTAAGTAAGTTGCTATTAAGTGCACTCTAACTCTGTATTAATTGCTTTTTGATGTGTTGATTGTTTTTAATTATGTCTGTATTCTAATTTGGGGGCTTTATAGCATGTGATTTTGCTTGTTTTAGTATTTAAATGGAAGTTCTGATATTGTTTTTTATACACTGATATAGGGATTTGTGTTCTTGAAAGCTTTGTTTTATTAAAATAGCATTTCTACAAGTCAAGCATGTTATTTTGTATCTGAACTGCTTGCTGTGCTTAGATTTATTGGTTGTAGATCTCTTGTGCAGAATTTGTAACAGTAACAAGCAAAACACCATAGTGAATATGTTAACATATGCTATGAAGGTGCCCGTGTCACATGCAGGGGTCAAGGGCGTAATCGTATCATATTAATTGTTACTAAAACTTAGCTAAACCTTATCCTCTCTGGCAGTGGCACCCAGATGCACTCCTGATATGACTATACAAATGAAATATGCCTTATGCTTTCTTTGTTGAACAACACCCAGTATAGATAATAACTATATGTAAATCACTGCTACACGCTGCTTATCTCTTCTACAATCCACTGAGACTTGAGTAGGATGGTCAGCCTGACAACAACATCTACACCACTACTAGGTATAAATGTCATTGCATCTCTTCCACCGAGTGACACAAGAAACTCCTCCCAAGTCTGTCAGTTTTCTGGTCCCCAGAGGGATACTCCTGTGGTGGGTCTATTAGTAGGAGTCTTCCATGCTTTCTGCTTATCACTGATGGTCACATCAATCATATGATAGTAACACTGATCCAGTGCGTAGTTGTAATTCTCCACCACATTAATGTTCCACAGTATAGGCTACCACACCTGATCCCTCAATGGTTCATCTGCAACCCCTCCAGCCATTAGCTTTAGGACATCTTAACAAACTGCCTTCAGCCGAATGTCATTTTCAGCATTCCTAAAATTCTCCAGTCTGTCTCTACTTTATCCTGTGGACAAGCTGGCTCCTATTTAAAAATATGGAATACACAAATATGAGTACATGTCAAATGACTGATCTGCACTTCATTGATATGCATGCTAATCAAAATAAACTAAGCAAAGCTCATTGGGATGGGCTTTATCACAACTGCTGAAGAGAAGCATTTCCCATAATACTCAGCTTGTGCTCACTTCCTGCATGTGTTGTATGTTCCTGAAGGGGAGCAAATCCAAGATTAATTTTTCAGTTGGTTGAGTTTCAACCACTCAAGGTTCATCAGCTGCAGTTCAACCACTCAGGAGTTGCTCTTTAGTAATACACCCATGAATACATATTACTAAAAGTGTGTGTGTACAGGTATTAATAACGTACCTTTACAAAGAGACAAATTTTCACAGTATACAGGCCATAACGTGTTACAGCAGATCTACTTTAAATGACCAAAAGTCCATAAAGCCGAATTTTAACTTGCTAAGACATAAATAACGAAACTGAAAATGCAGAAGTGCATAGTTTTAACCAGGACAAGTATACACTTGCCCAAAACTACAGTAAAACACACCGTACTATCTGAAACCCACCTAGGTGGGGAGGCTACACCCCCCCCAACTCCCAACTATATATACCAACTCTGGGATCCCACTACAGTGAGGAAAATGGCATATTTCCCCACAATGGGCAAGTGTTTACTTGCCCTGGGAAAAACTACGCAGTTCGGCATTTTCGGTTTTGTTATTTTCATCTCGGCAAAATAATGCTTGGCTTTGTGGCAGACCCACTACAGCACAACATATCTTGGTAGATTTTAGCTGATAACATGGTCTGCTGATATGGTATGGCAAAGCACCCCAAAAGCACATTAAACGCAGCTGTGTTCAATAAAATATTCAGGCAACAAGAGCAAATATTAGAAACCATCATGTTAACATATACAAAGACACCTCAGTAATCTGTCTAATATTCTGTCATCTCCATGACATGTGAGGCTGTTGTGAGCATTGAAAATATCCCACCTCATAGGCAAAATTTAAATTACTATTGACTCTGCACAGCACTATGTGCATGGCCAGATGAGTGCAAAGAAAATGACAATAAGTCTTCAACCTCTGCAGGTTTGTATCCAGTTTGTGGGCTGTAAAGGCAAACAAGAAGTCATAGTCTTTTCATGTACCTGTGCATATGAGCCTTATCATGATCACGGAGTCCCAAGGCTAACGCAGGAGAGGCATTTATGCACACATGTTGTGCAATGGAGCAGTAAATGCTTGCACAAATGTAAATGTTATACTGTCTGCCATTTTACTTATACAATTTTGTTTTTAGCATCCTTTGAGGCAGAGTGGTCACACTTACAATATTTATATATTGAGCTGTGATTCTTTATGTTAGGACTTGTGAACTGCCTTGTGGATTATTTAATGTTCACATTTTTTGTGGTTTTATGCACTGAAGAAGATGTTGTGTTTGGGCAAAGCTAGGTCTGCTTGTCTTGTACTAGTCAGTGAATTCACAATTTCCAGCTACTGCCTTCAGCCCATTATAATTCATCTGCATTGACTCATCTTTCTGGCTTCCACTTCTGAACTTAAGATACTTTACATTCAAGATTTGCTTCTTTGAAGTGGCTGGTTAGCTTTTCTAACATCTCGTAGCCTGTAGTCCTTTCCTGATACAAGTTAATGCAGATGTAATATATTTCATGTGTAGAATAATAATATAAGGTTGTTAACTATCATGTTTTCTTATGTTTAATTGTTTTGCAGAAATCTGAACTCTGGCTGCCCAGTTCTAATGTAAGCATACTAGCCTTGAAGGTTGTCTTGGCTGCAATCTTCTGTTCCATTTCTTCATTTGCAATAGAAACTGATCTTGTGACCTCAGAAAAAATAAAGCAGTTTATTCTTTAGTCTTAACTTCTTTATAACGAATAAAATGTCTTAAATGCATTCCACACTATTAACCAACAAATCATTTTCAGTGCCTTGTCAGTTGTGTAATTTCATAGGTAGATGGGAACAATGCTAGGCAAGCAATCACAAGGGCCATAAGATGCCTAGCCATATATACCTTTAAGTAGACACACATAAAATTTCATGCCTCTTAGAACTTACTTCAATGGTTCACCAGTTACCTATTGAACAGATCACAAGTAAAAATGAATCTCTTCACCCAGTTAGTTAGTAAGTGTGTGCCTCATGTGTCTCCTCATCTTCACCATCTTCATTAGTATCATGCCAACCTATTGTGGTCATGCCACACTTATCTTATATGCAGATGATTCCACATTCCTCTACTCCCCAACCCAGTCTCTGAAGTATTCTCAGACTTATGGATCTGCTTTTCCTAGACCCAATAATTTTCCTTCCTACTCAACATTGCTGTAACTGAAACCATGCTTTTCCACCTAAGTACCACACTAATCTACTTAATATTACTGGATACAGAACCCCTTCTCATGACAACAATCTGCTCTAGATCATTATCTCGACTGAACTACAAGGAATTGCAGCTGATAATGGTCTAAAACTTGACCTGCAAGTCAAGTCAGTCATACTTCACACACACATTAGAAACACCCACTTTTACATGCAGCAAGACATTTTACGATTAACTATGCTGGAATTTTTATAGCCAAAGAATATTTTCCCTCTGTGATCTTATATGACTCAGATAACTTTACTCAACTTCAGTCTGCTATGCTTGCTAAATTAGAACAGGCTGTAATAAAATTGTTAAAATAGCTCCAGAAACTTCATCAGAGCTCATTACTGCATTGCTCTTAACAAAATACTTTGGCTAGAAATTCCCAGGTATTTAGACTTACCTAGACACCTTAAGGCCATACACACTGGGATTTATTACTACACACAATGCATCAGTCAGACTCCTGATAACAAAGTAGGGTTGGTATAATAGTTAAAGTCTTCACTTCACAGATCCAAGTGAATACTTTAATCAGGGTTTGATTCTGACCTCTGGTTATTGGCTGGGCCTGCTGTAGTCAGCAGACTAATTACCTAGTGTGCTCCTATGAGCATGATATACACCATTACAAAACCTTAGCTCTATTAACTGTCATATTATTTGTATTATCCCATTCTTAGCTGCTTCCATGCTGTGGAACAGTCTTCCACCTTCAATTCCAGATAAACTACTGTTGTATAAATTGCACTTACCATAATAGTAGATGTTTAAATTTCTTGCTGCTGCAGTAGCCTTTTGGCTATATGGGTTGATTATTTTATCCAACTTAACAGGAGGAAGAATATGGATCCTGGAGACCCTGAAGAATGGTCCTGACAAATACAGTCCTGGACCTGGAAAAGGAATCCAGTTTGTAATGCCTTGTAAAAGTATGTACAAAGGGCCATGTTGCTCCATCTAGAATCCTTCTACAGTTCACCTCATTCCAGTATGCCATTGAAGATACTAAGGCTCTAGTAGCATGTCTCTTGATACTGCCTGTAATAGATTTACCATTGTAGATATAAGAAAAAGCAATGGCTAAGAACAGTCACCTTGAAATAGTCTGTTCTGACACTGGTTGTCCATTCTTTGTCCCATCATAAGAAATAAACATGTGATCTGCTTTTCTTAAAAAACTTGGCTCTGTTAAGATAGTACCTGAGCTGCCTATGCGTGTAAAGAATATGTAGAATCATTTCTCCTTGGTACTGAAGATCTGGATAGAAAACTGAAAGATTGATTAATTCAAAGAAATCTTTGGAACAACTTTTGGCATAAATGATGAGATTTGTTCTTAATGTGATCCTATGTCTATGGAAGGCCAAATAGGGTTCACCTATCATGAGAGCTTGCACCTCAGATACCCTTCTTGCAGAGGTCAGAGCAACAAGGAGTACAGTATTCCATGTAATGGACCTTACGTCCACAAGACATGCTCGTTCAAAGGAATACAGAATTAACTTTTCCAACACAAAGGCAAGATCTCAGGAAGGGGCCACCTGTTTAATAGGTGGCCTGCAATGTAAAACTCCCTTCATTAATTGTTTTATCAAAAATAAAGAAGAAAGAATAGGATCCATTGGCAGATAAACTGAAATAGCCACAATATGTACCTTGACAGAGGAATAAGAAAAGCACAAAGAAAGTAATTCACACAAATATTTCAGAACCAGTGGTACATAGTCCCTAACGGAGCCCTGTTTTTAGCTAGGCACCAACTAGGAAATAATTTCTACCTGCCAATATAAGATTTCCTAGTAGCAGATTTTCTTGACTCCTTCAGTACCTGCTGTGCATTCTCATGAAAGAGATGTCTTAAAGGTATCAAAATTGTATCATCCACACAGTTAGCTGAAGCTTTTGAGACTGGGGTGTATCAAACTCCCCAGTCGTGTGTGAGTAAGATCATGGTAATTTCCCTTGGTCATTTCCATAAGAAGGGAGAACCAATGTTGCCTGAGCCAAAAGAGGGTCACCACAATGACACTTGCAGAGTCCTTGCAAATCTTTAGAATTACCCTGGATATCAGTAGAAAGGTTGGAACTGCATAAAGGAACATTCCCAACAACTGAAATTAAAATGTATTGGTTTTCCAGGCTTACTTGCTTGCAGTGAGCCCTGATCCAAAACGTATCCAGTTGTCTGTTTTGAAGGGAGCTAAACAGATCTATCTGAGGTGTTCCCCACAACTGGATCAACTCCTGGAAGACCCCTTTCATTAATTTTCGATTTGTGAGGATTAGTCTTGGTCCTGCTCAGCTTGTTGGCCACTACATTTTGCTCTGATGGAAAGCATATGCTTGGGGGGTTAAGGGGTGTTGCAAAGCTACATCCCAAGCTATCATAGCCAGCCTGCACAGAGGCTGCAACCTGTTGCTTCCCCCTCCCATTTGTTTATATACCACATCACTGTGTTATTGTCTCTAATCACCTGAAGAGGTCCTGGACCATAGATGATGAAGAGAGTTTAAGGCATGAATCACAGCCAACATCGCTTTGACTTCTATGTGCTTTGGTCTGTCTGAGGTCTTCCACAGATCTTGTACCTTTACCACCACATAAAGTGCTCCCTAAGCTACATCTGAGGCATCTCTAGTTAAAGACTGACTTGGGATATGAGGAGAAAAAAGAAGACCTAGATTTAAGGTCATTTGATGTCTCCACCAACAGAAGTGTAACTAGAGCAGAGTGCTGTTTTGTCTAGGGCACAATTCATTGACATAAAATAAAAAAATATACATTTTAGACATATATATATATATATATATATATATATATATATATATATGTATGTATATGTATATATATTTCCCTTTAAGGGAAACAGCAATGCATACATCCTAAATGGACATCTGAGATGCTCTCCTGTGCCTCCCATCCTTGCTTACATAATCTTGCTTAGGCACTGCCTCAAAAGACCGGTGATTAGCTGTGCAGTTATAGGGGGGCTGTGCCGAGGTGCTAGAAAGACAGTGTCTTGGGCTATTTTATTGGTGCCCACAGCAAGCGATTTAGGTTGTGGGCACATTTGGTGTGCTGGGGAGAGATACTAGGTCAGAGAAAAGCAACAGCCTGTCAAATAAGTATGGTTACTTACTAGTACGCTTCTTGTGCAAACTTGGAGAGACTGCTGAAGGGGTCATTTGGGGAAACTATTTTATTCTGGTGCTTGTGCAGACTTGGATAGACTGCTGAAGCAGTCACTGGGGCAAATGTTTAATTTTGGTGCTTGTGTAAACATAGGCAGACTGTTGAAGGGGTTATTGGAGAAATTTTTCATTTTAGTGCTTGTGTAAATATGGGCAGACTGCTGAAGGGGTCATTGAGAGAAACATTTAATTTTGGTGCTTGTGAAAACCTGAACAGACTGCTGAAGGGGTCATTGGGGGAAATGTTTCATTTTGGTGCTTGTGTAAATATAGGTAGACTGTTGAAGGGGTCATTGGGGGAAATGTTTAATTCTGGTGATTGTGCAGACTTGGATAGACTGGCGAAGCGGTCATTGGGGAAACCATTTCATTTTGGTGCTTGTGAAAAGTTGAACAGACTGCTGAGGGTGTGATTAGGGCAAATGTTTCATTTTGGTGCTTGTGTAAATATGGGCAAATTGCTGAAGGGGTCATTAGGGGAAAAGTTTCATTTTGGTGCTTGTGTAAATATGGGCAGACTGCTGAAGGGGTCATTGGGGGAAACATTTCATTTTGGTGCTCGTGAAAACGTGAACAGACTGCTGAAGGGTCATTGGGAGAATGTTTCATTTTGGTGTTTGTGTAAGTATAGGCAGACTGCTGAAGGGGTCATTGGGGGGAAACGTTTCATTTTGGTGCTTGTGTAAATATGGGCAGACTGCTGAAGGGGTTATTGGGGAAAACATTTCATTTTGGTGCTCGTGAAAACATGAACAGATTGCTGAAAGGTCATTGGGAGAATGTTTCATTTTGGTGTTCGTGTAAGTATAGGCAGACTGCTGAAGGGATCATTGGGGGAAACATTTCATTTTGGTGCTTGTGAAAACGTGAACAGACTGCTGAAGGGTCATTGGGAGAATGTTTCATTTTGGTGTTTGTGTAAGTATAGGCAGACTGCTGAAGGGGTCATTGGGAGAAACGTTTCATTTTTGGTGCTTGTGTAAATATGGGCAGACCGCCGAAGGGGCCATTGGGGGAAACATTTCATTCTGGTGCTTGTGAAAACTTGAACAGACTGCAGAAGGGGTCGTTGGAGAAAATGTTACATTATGGTGCTTGAGTAAACTTGGGCAAACTGCTAAAAGGATCTTTGAGTGGAAATGATTCATTGTGGTGTCTGTCATCTGAGTGCTTGTGCATACATGGACAGACTTCTGAAGAGATCTTTAGGAGAAATTATTAATTTTTTTGCTTGTGCATACCATGGATAAACTACTGAAGGGGTCTTTAGAGGAAATGTTTCATTGCTTTATTATCATGTCATTTAAGTGCTTGTGTATACTTGGACAAACTACTGAAGGGATTACCAAGACATCTAGAGAAAGAAAGCGAACAATGCAGCTACACTGGTTGATAGGCAACAATTCAGTAAAGCCAAACATAATTTTAATATATATTCTTAATTTTAATACAAGGAACTAATAAATCCTTTCACAGAAAATTAAATCCCTTGATGATCAGGCTCACTGAAATATGTGTTTTTGCAGGGGGGCAGACACCCATGTATCCCAATCTGGGGGTGAGCCACCCATACCGTCCAAATTTATATTATTAGTCTCTTCTTGGTCATTGAAAAATGTAACATATGTTCTCTCATGAAAGCAGTTTTGGGTGGACATACCTCTCAAAGTCTTAGCTCAAGAAATCTGGACAAAGCCTAGAATAATGATAGCAAAGGGCCAAAAATAGGGACAGGTTTTAAATATACTGCTCTTATAAAGTTTAAACTTAGATAGTCCTAGAATAACAGGATTTGTGATGTGCATATTGTGAAGGAAATAAAGTTTGAAGCACACAAATGTACATCATTATGTAATTAATTAATTCCTCAAGTGATTTGCCAAAAAACACAAATTTTATGAGGTGAAAATCTGGACTTTCTGCAAAAATCTGGACAGTTGAGAGGTATGGTCAGGGACCAGTTGTATTTGGCAGATGTTGCTTAATGCTCTGAAACTCCATTTGCTATCTAGGTGAACTAAAGAGAAAAATCAATCAAAAATGGTTTTGTCCAATCAAAAATGAGGCCTCACTGTACTCTTTATTCTTAATGGGCCTCTTGAGGTCTCCATTAGTGTACCTTGAAATAATCATGATCTTGCAAATTTACAAAATAACAAATTGTGCTGCCCAAAGTATTATACTGCATGTCTAAGCCACAGACTGGTGTTGGGCTTTGCAAACCTTTCTTCTCCCTTTTGTGCTTAAGGAGCTAAAGAGTTTGGTTATCTATCACATGAAAGTTAAACGATTAACTCTGAATATGCATTAAACTTTCAATAAAACCTCCTGTTTGGGTATGTTTTTGAGCCTCTTGGTCTCTTATGTTTTGTTTGTGAAAAGTTGTTGTCAAAGCATTTTTCCCACCCCTGTTCAAAATTTTTTTATTTCTTTTTGCAATGTGTGCCTCTCTCCCTGGCCTCCAAATGGACTAGCTACTCTGTTCACCTGTGCAGTTGTTTTTTTTTTTTGGAAACCCAACATTTGAATCTGAAATTCCAGAGGATGAAGACATTGGGTCTGAATTTTTCCCATTTGTAATCTGGCAAGATGAATCATAAGAATCAAGAATCATACAGGCCATGAACCCCTGGATTCTGAGATAATTCTCTTGCAGGCATTTTGAGTCTAATTGGAAAGGCTCAGGAAAGTTTTCAAATTTTCCTGTGTAAGAAAAGCCTTTTGCTGAGAGGTGTGTATAAGGCAGCCAAAAACACAATATTGTGTGATAGAGTCAAAGAGGATTTTTGTACATTTATCTGGAAACCTAACTTGGTAAGAAGAGGCGAAACCCATATTAAGGGCTCTTGACATTTTTGAAAAGATTCTGCAAAGATAATAAGTCATCTAAATAAGGTAATATGTGAATGCCATGTAATATGCAATTAGCTGTCACTTGAACTAGACACTTTATGAATATCTTTGGAGTTATAAATAACCCAACAGGTAATGCAGAGAACTGATAATGTGACCCAGACACAGATAATCTGAGAATTTCTTAAAGCCTGACTCTATGACAATTTCAGGATAAGTATCCCTTACATTTAATGTTTTCATGAAACTCACTGAAGGGATGAGAGGTAACAGACTTTGAATATTCAGCATTTTGAATTTTGGTACTTTCACATACAAACTGAGAAAGGAAAGATCAAGAACGGGTCTCCATGAAAGCGCTTTCCTTGGAACCATAAACATTCTAAAATAGAAGCCTTCATCATTTTGGTCTAAAAGTACTGGCTTAATGACTTTTAGAAAGAACAAATGTTGATGAACGTGAGAAAAAAACTCATTTTGGTTTGGATGATCGGGACATATTCCCTTGAAAGGAGGTGTTTGTATCCAGTGCCAGCTGTAATCCTCTTGAACCACTTTTATCACCCAAGAGTCTGATATGATCTATCACAAAAGAAAAATGTAGAGAGACAGTTTCTAGCACAGATTTAGAGAAAGAGGGGCAGGATGGGAGGGGATGTGGGAAAGAAAGTTGTCATAGTCATTCTGATTTGTTAAACTAGCACTTTTGTGAAAGGATCCTTGTTTCTTGCTGTTCCCCTCCTGCCATCACTGTTTACTGCCTGCTTGCTTGGAGGTGGCAGGAACTGCTTTTTTGCATCTTAAAAGAAGTAGAGGATTTGGGAGATTTGTAATGGGGGACTGAAAAATCTTTTGTCACTCACTCACTCACTGAATTAATTTCCCTCATTCATCAAATTGCTTGCGGACCTTAGCAGCTGAGCAGATGGGTTAAACAAGATCACCTTATCTAAAGTAGAATTTAACATTCCAGACTTCACTTCATCAGTAAACCTTTGATTACAAACTCAGGCATATCTCTTCAAAACAATAGTAGCAGCAGTGGCCCTAGACACTGCACAATCATACACACACTCTTCAAAGCATGTTTAGGTACTTGTGAAAGATTAGAAATAATTGAATTCAGAAAGGAGCTACCTTCTGGCAGAAGTGTGGCAGAGTACTCCCTCAAACCAGCTGCAAAACTCAGAATACACTTCCACATATGAGCCTTGTAGTTAAAAAGTCTAAATATTAAAGTGGAAAATAAAAAAAGAAAATTATCTTACCAAATATGTCCAATACCTTAACACAACGAAAGGTAGAAAAATGCACCAGAAATTAACCAATAAATCCTTGGAGGTTGTCCAATACCTTGTCTTCTTTATTCACTGGTGAAGGGTTTGTATTGACCACACGTCTGTTTCCATCTAGCAAAGGGGTTACAATTGTAGCTGGATCTAGCTAAAATGAGATACTTTATAAATTCTGCTGGCCTTTTTAAGGACTGAAGGGTGAGAGTCATGACTATTATATGCAGCATAGGTTCATGGGTTCATAGGTGATTATTAGGCTAATGTCATAAGTGCCTTTACAAGTCTAGCCAATAATACCCAGGATATGACAAAATTATATCTTAATTCCCCATATATAGGATGGTTTAGTATCAGAGTAGTGGGTCTTTGGGTTTTGGAGCCCTGAGTCATTTTACAGACTGCCTCTGTCCATAAGGGACATGGGAAGTAACCAGCAGTGAATTTATGGTTCCCCATCCATTTATCCAAATTCTTTTTGAAGACAGTAAGGGACATGTTTTGTTTTATGAGGATGGGAAGTTTATTTCATACAAAACAAACTCATGAAAATGTTTAAACTTCTCCGAACACCAAAGATCAACTCCACTGATAGTCCGGTTCCAAATGCCAAGAGTAATAAGTTGCAATAATCATGAAATGTCCTTCTTTCAAGGCAAACTTCTTCATTTTACTTTAAACTTTAAATGCGATCACTTTACATGCATTTTTCGTCAGGGCGCCTGCCCCAACTTCATCAGAAAACCAAAGCGCCACAAGCTGAAATTCATTTTTATATATATATACTTTAATTAATTAATTGATTGATTAAAATTTAAAATAAAACAGTCTAAACCCAAAAGCAACACCATAAAATACTATGTATGTGTCAGTCTATGTGCTGTTTGACACTCGACACTATTTAAAATGTATGCACATAATGAATTCGATGTGTGCATTTATAAATTTACTTAAAATATATCTTAATATATTTAAATGTATTTCAATGTGTTTTTATTGCCATTGATGCAGCCTATAACACACTACTGTTTGCTGTTTCATCTAACTTTGTGTGAATGGTCTACTTTAAAAACATTTCTGACCTACACTCGATGTTAATTATAATAATAATACAACACATAGGAATATTAACAACTAAAAGTCCTTGTGCCTGTACACACATTTCATGAATACCCCTCCCTACTTATAGTGTGATTGAAATCTGGTTTGTTTGTTTGCAAACACATCTTTTAAAATAATAATAATAAATTTTAATTAAATTTAATATTAAATTTAATATAATTTTAATACATACATACTCCCAATATGATGTATAAAGGTATGTATGTATAAAATTGTAAATACGTTGTATAATAAATATATATGTATAATAAATAATAAATAATGCTTATGTATATGTATATGTGCATTTTTTAAAAAATTGTGTAAAAGCGTATGTGAAGGTACGTACACCTAAAACATTTTTTGTATATATTATTGTTTAATTATTGTGTATTTTATTGTTTGAAATTGATGAATTGAATCAATGAATAGAAATTCTAATTATTTTATTTTATTTTAATTTCATTTATATTTCTTCGTAACCTTCTAACAGACATTCGTCCCATATATTTATTGCTTTATTTCATTAGAAGTTAACCTAACATGGAGACTCTCATCTGTCCAAATTTTTTAACCTTAGAATACATTTCAAAGAACACATCTCGTTTATGCCTGGAGGCCTACAGGCATTAGTTCTTAGTTGCCATAAAAGCTCTCTTTTTTCTAATAGTAGACTATCATTCCCTCCTCTATTATCAGAAGTAATTTGATCTATGACTCTAAACTTAAATTTATGACCTGGAAAAGCATCCGTGTGTCTAGCTAAAGCATTTTCCATTCTCTTCGCATTAATATTGTAGATATGTTCTCTTATCCTATCTACTAGCTTTCTATCTGTCTTTCCTATATAAAATGCTCGGCATAGGACACACTTTGCTAAATAAACTACCTGTTTGCTGTTACAGTTGTATTTAAATGCTGAAAAATACTGTTTTCCATTAATACTAAACTTGTTACCTTCCTCTATGTATTTACAGCAGTTGCACATACAACATTTGTGCATACCTGCTTGTGTTACAAAGGTACTACTTTTCCCTTGTAAAATCTCTTTTAGATTTTTTCCTCGTTTGAAAATCATTCTAGGTTTACTAGGTAGAAGGTTACTGAACAGGTTATCGTTTAACAGGTATTCCCAATTCTTCAACACAATATTGTATATCAGCTTTGAATCCAGGTTGTACGTGCAAATAAAATTACAACCTTGGTTCTGATCGTGTATCTGTGTTGTAGTAATCATTACATCTAGGTCATTTTCTACTTCTAAGTGTCTCACTTGACTTTCCAATCCCAATATAGGAACATATGTACCCACAGTTCTTTTAAATTTCACTTCCATTAGTATTTCATTCAGAAAATCAATTGGATAACCTCTCTGTGTGAAAAAATTAAATATTAATTCACATTCTTTTTCAAATTCATCTTCTGTAGAGGTCATACGGGCTGCCCTTACGAGCTGCCCTTTTACTACAGATTTTTTCTGATGATTCGGGTGACAACTAGTGAAATGAAGGTACATGTTCGAATGTGTTTCTTTTCTATAAATTTTAGACAAATAACATCTCTTCTCATAATCTTTCCTAAGTGAGACATCCAAGTAATCTATTCTATTTCTGTCATATTTGAATGTGAACTGTAAAAATTCTGTCATATTATTAAAACTTAGTAAACAAGCCTCCATTTGGTTTTCAGACCCTTGGAACAAAATAAAAATGTCATCCAGGAAACGTGTATAATATATTAAATTGTCTTTGAATTCACTGTTGTTCAACATGAAAGATCTCTCCCAGTGAGCCATAACCAAATTTGCTATGGCCCCCCCACATGGTGAGCCCATCGCTACACCAATTTTTTGATGATAGATGGCATTGTTGAACATCAAGTAGTTATAAGACAACACTGTGTCTATTAGTTCCTCGACTAACGCAATTTCATTTACTGGTGCATTTTAAAACACGCAACATATTAGAAACCCATTCAATCACTGTCTGATGTGGGATACTAGAGTACAAATCTTTCACGTCCACCGTCACGAAGAAAGATTGTGGGAAGAATTCTAAATCACTGATAGATTTCAAAAAAGACCATGAGTCTTTAGAAATCTGCTTCTCTTTTATTATGCATTTTTTCAGAATGTTATCTAAAAGTTTTGCACAAGTGTAAGTAGAACTCTTTCTCCCATCTACCAAGGGTCTCATTGGTGGATCCTCAAGACCTTTGTGAATCTTTGGTATCCCAAATAGATAGGGTGTCCTAGGAAATGACTGTTGTAGATATAGATAAGTATCCCAATCAATTCTAGCTTCGATGTATAGTTCTTCTATAAAAGCTCGAATTTTCCTGTAAGCACCATGCAATTCGTTAGTCGAGGCCTTAATATATGTCTCACTGGCAAGAATGGAAACATTTTAGAATTGTATTCTTCAAGTGACATAATCACCAAGCCCCTGCCCTTATCAGGTTTCATGATTCTTATGGGGGCTTGACGCAAAAATTCCAAATGGTCTTTTTCTTCTTTACTGATGTTGAAATTGTGTTTTCTCTTGTAAATGTTAGTTTTCTCCAAATCCCTTAAATCCAATTCTGTAGCGTTCTCAAAAAGAGCTACTAAGGGATGTAAAGGAGGATTGTAAACACTACACACATACAATTCAGATTTTTTGTGCGTGTTGTTGCCCATTAGACCTGTCAAATTAATTTTCCTGCAAAATAATTTCAAGTCTAGCAATGTCTCGGCCAAGTCTATCGCACGGGAAGGGACAAAAATGTACCCCTTTGATAGCAAATCAACAATTTCAGGACAAATAGTGGTACTAGAATAGTTGTAAATTTTAAAATCTCCACTTATATTAGTCAATATTTGGAGAAGTCTATGATCATTAAATAATAGTTCAGGTGTATTTACCATTTCTTCCTCTTGTTCCTCACTCTGTTGTTCCTTTTCCCTTGATGGGGATTCCCTTTCTGAAAATTTTGCTGGTGATACCTTTGTGCATTATTTTCATTACTATCACCTCTATCATAGATCGTAGTAGGATTCTTCCGGCCATTGTTGTTTGCCTGGTTGAGCCTTTCACTTCGTCGTAACCCATTACTGGTACTTGCTTCACTTGCTTCTAATTCATCTGCATTATCATTTGCTATCTGTTGTGCCGAATTAATTGGGTTATTACAAGTGTTCTCCTCAAGCCTGCCAACCAAATTCTTGTTGTTTACAGTTAAAATACCTTGGCTCATAGGTGGTTTAGGGTACGCCTTCCCTTCTTTGTAGTCTTTGACATCACGGGCTATTTTCTTTGTCTTAGTGTTTTTTTATTTTTACCATATGTTCGTCAATACTACTGAAACAACGTTCATATTCAAATTGATATCTCAAAAAATTAGTGTCAGTTTTAATAATTTGGTCAAGCTCTTCCAATTCCATTAACAAAGAGTCTACTATTACTTTGTACTGGGTACTTAGCAATTCTAATAGTTCAAGACCATGTTTGTCAAAAAGGCACAATAGAGCTTCATAAAACGGTGTCCCCTCTCTTAAACCTGAGGGGAACTGCCACCGTCGTAAGCCTTTTGGCACAACTCTCAAATTGATGCATTCATTAAAGTACACTATTTCTAGTTGTAACTTGCGTACCTTAAATAATTTTTCATCAAAATCATTTAACTTTACTGATAAATCCATGCTTACCTCGTCAATTGTAGTGTTTGGTGTAACTTGTAGACCATTCTCAAAAACGAATGGTCTGTTTACCCAGGTATTGAAATTTGCACCCAAAATTGGTGCTGCTGTAACTCGGGCACGGTTCACTGTGTTGTTAGTAGTTTCCAAGCCATTCGTAAGACCCAAGCCAACATTACCAACAGCCTGTTGGTTCCCCTTCACCATTCCTTGTAAACGTTGTGTCCCTCGCAAATTGGGCATGGAAGGTGTATTCACAGAGCTAACATTCACTGCTTCTGTTGTTAAGGTAGCATTATTCAAACTGCTCGCATGCTGCGAGCCCGTTTGAAAATGAGAAACTGCATCTACCTTTTCAGCTAGCGCTTCTACCTTCTGTGTAAGTAAGTAGACCATTCACACAAAGTTAGATGAAACAGCAAACAGTAGTGTGTTATAGTCTGCATCAATGGCAATAAAAACCCATTGAAATACATTTAAATATATTAAGATATATTTTAAGTAAATTTATAAATGCACACATCGAATTCATTATGTGCATACATTTTAAATAGTGTCGAGTGTCAAACAGCACATAGACTGACACATACATAGTATTTTATGGTGTTGCTTTTAGGTTTAGACTGTTTTATTTTAAATTTTAATCAATCAATTAATTAATTAAAGTATATATATATAAATGAATTTCAGCTTGTGGCACTTTGGTTTTCTGATGAAGTTGGGGCAAGCGCCCTGACGAAAAATGCATGTAAAGTGATCGCATTTAAAGTTTAAAGTAAAATAAAGAAGTTTGCCTTGAAAGAAGGACATTTTCGTGATTATTGCAAATTATTACTCTTGGCATTTGGAACCGGGCTATCAGTGGAGTTGATCTTTGGTGTTCGGAGAAGTTTATTTCATAGATGAGGTAGTCTTTGGGATATGAATCTGTCACCAGTTATTTGTCATTTTTAGGCCTGTTTGTAGGATGTCAGCATCATTTGTGGATTTAATAATTGCTCCCAGCTTACAGTCGTCAGCAAACTTAGTGAGCCAGAAGCCCCCGACATTGGCCTTCATTTCAGAGAAGTATATATCAAACAGGAGGAGCCCTGCGGGACACCACTAGTAACAGGTTTCTTATCGGAAGTGGCGTCACCTATTCAGACAACATGTGTCCTGTCAATGGTTTGTTGATCATGTCTCCCCAGGCTGAAAGATATTGGATCCCCTTCTTGTGACACCAGAAACTAAGCTAATTGTTGAAGTCAATTATTTTTGCTGATACTGTGGCATCATCATTGGTGAAGGTAGGATGCTCCTCAAGGCTATATTCATACCTTCCTGGGACACATATTCAGAGAGCTCCATCATCTCTCTTCATATAGTTTAGCGAGGTATGTCTTAGGTCATTTACGCCCACATGGACTATGACTGTGTCATACTGGTACTTCGAGTTTAAAGACCTACGTGCATGCATGATCTGGTGGATTCTGTCTCCAGACAGACAGCTCACTGTGGTCTTCTCTTTGTTTAGCCTGGTAAGAGAGGCATCAGTATGCCTTACAATAGAATGCCTAATAACTAAAATGTTTGGCTGTGTTGCCTTATGGGCTTGGAAGTGGGGCTACTATTATTTTTCAGAGTATGTGTTTTGTGAGGTGGTGATTTTTTTGAGTGTGCGCAGGGCCACTGTGAGATGCTTTTAGGAAGTCTTGGAGGTTTGGGTAGATTACAAGTGAGTAACTCTGCATATGTGGGTCTATGCATTTGTTCCTTAGGATTAGTAGTGAGTGTTTTGGGTGTAACGCTAACAACCTAGTTTGCATTTTTTGCGTGTGTATGTGAACGCTTTGCTTCAATCACATTGTGTAGCTACATCTCTCACATACACACTGTTTGTTCTAAAATTAAATGGTTGTCAGTGAACATAAGGCAGTTACTACACTGCCTCAGGATGCCAGAAACAGAGATGATATGGAAGCACCTATCCATTATACCAGATCCTTAGTAGATGGAAAGGAGTAGGGAAGAATCACTTAATGGTCAAAGTGAGAGTGTTTAGCAGTATAAGATCCTTAGTAGATGGAAAGGAGTAGGGAAGAATCACTTAAAGGTCAAAGTGAGAGTGTTTAGCAGTATAAGATCCTTAGTAGATGGAAAGGAGTAGGGAAGAATCACTTAATGGTCAAAGTGAGAGTGTTTAGCAGTATACTATTAGATGACCTGCAGCAGTACCACTGTCTGCACAAACTGGCAAATCTTTGAGCAGTTATGAACAATGGGAGACTATGGACAGCATTTCCTATAGAGGATTTTAAACTGGGGAGGTCTGCTTATATACAAGGCACAGGGAATTGTGTTTGAACGTCTACCAGCAGGATGAAAGACTTTTACACAGTTAAGTCCTACAGCCAATCAGGTAAAGACACAATAATTATTCCACCTGCAGCTTCCAACCTGAATGGGTTGAATTCAGCTCTCTGCACCCACCGAAGTACAAAAAACCCTCTTAATGTACAGCAAACTGGATTTGAGCTCAAGTGCAGTAACAAATGCTTTACAACAAAAGTTAGCAATCCTACGGTATCAGGAATCATTGGAAATAAGTTCACTAACCCTGAGAAATGTTCACAAAATGCAGGAAAAAGTGCTTAATGTGAGTGAAGTTCAGCAACACAGAAAAACTTTGCAAAACAGAAATATTTTGGCAGACAATTGGCAAACTCAGAACAGCTTTTGCAGTATCAGAGGAGGTTAGGAAATATCAGAATACTGTTAAAACAAGCTAAGAACAGTACAGTAACAAACAGATGGAGTTCCTTTAACAAGTGCAGGCTGAAAACAGTGATAAATTCAACCAAATCAATAAATGCAGCACAGAAGTGTTAAATAGTACTGAGACAGTTTGAGCAAGTGCAAAAAAATATTTATATCAGCTTAGCATTAAAAACATCCTCCAAGGCTGGCAATATAGGAAGGATGGGTGCAGAATGAGGTATAGACACCTGTAACATGTATAATATCTCATAAGTTTATGGGGAACATCCACTTGTTCTCAAGAAAAAAAAAACTCATTAATTCTGGAAAAAGTCTGTGAAAAGGAAAATTCTAGCCAAAGGAGGTGGAGAGGAACATGTTTCCTCAGAATCAGAAGTTCGGGCTTCAGAATCTGCAGGAGAAGAAGCATTGCCTCTGTTAATGTCAAAATTCTCTGATAAAACTTCCTCAGGAATTTCTTCACTACTATTACCCTCTGGTAAGGGTTTCTGGGCACCGGGATTAACAGCCTGTACTAACTGCCTGGCTAAGATAAAAAAAATATCTTTACAAACAAACACTGTGTCTTCAGATGAGCAATATCTAACCTTTTGCATTTTCTTTACAGGTATCACCCTGGATGAATGACAAGAAGATTGAACTTCTGTACTGTCAAAAGGTCCCTTTCTCCAGCTACCCCAAGCAGCATCTCCTGAAGTGTCTCCCAGACCCAAAGAAGACGGTTCTCCCATGCCCAAATCAGACACTGGAACAGCTGAAGTGGATATGGCTGACCCTCAGTCCATGGTAGCTGAAGGTACTACACCAGAGAAACTCAATATAGCAAGTGAGTAGTCTGAGGAATAATGGATGGTCACTACAGGTTCTCTCTCCAACCGCTCAGTAGCGGCAAGGGTTCTTTACTTTGTTTTTTGGGGGGGTTTTTTTAGCTATAGCAATGGGAGAAACACCAAGGTTTTGAGTAAGTATCCATGCTGTAGCCGAGCCAAGGAAGACATCTGAGTGCTGGTAAGAGCTGCAGGAATGAATCCTTTAGAATGTAAGTTGTCAGATAAGTGTTCAAAAGCACCCCACATACTTACATGTCCCCACACAGTCCCCTTTTCACTATAAAAGTATAAGTAGAACACAAAATATTCTCAGAAATTAGGCACAGTATACAAAATCAGACTGACAGAAAATATATCAGGTAAGTTGTCACAAAGTATACACAAGCATTAAAAACATCAGTCCTTAAACTTACACAAAACTTTAACAGTTCTGACAAACAGTACACATTTAGCACAAAACATTGCCTCCAAAGTAAAACAAAAAAGAAGCCCTAAGCCAAAAATAGCGATCCTCGACAGGAAACTTCCAATATTTTGAAAAAATACAGGGTTTCTTAAAGGGAGAATGCTGCAAATAATCAAAAAATAAAATATAGTAATATTTATTAAAAGGGCAACAATTTCTATATGGAAGTGTTCCCTTGTGGGGACTTATCTGACAGAAATTAAGCTTGAAGCCAATTGTTGCTCCTGTGAAGCCTCAAAAATGCTTCCTCTTGAGGTAGCAAGAAAGTACTGAAGTTTTCTACACTCTGACTGCTGATTTCCCCCAAGGGGCCATCTAATCAGCAGTCAGAAAGTAAGTGTATGAGGGAGCCAGAGCTTTGTGAAGCTGGTCAGTTGTATATTAGCCAGGATACAACCCATATAGCCAACAGGCTACTGCAGCAATGACAATGATGAACATAATTCTTTCATTATTTCTCTAAGAAAAAAAAAACATTTTTTTCCAGATGAAGCTGTAATTGCAATATCACATAAATTTGCAGCATCATTTGTTTGCATTCCTGTTTCAAACCTCTTGAATCTCTGTCTGTATGAAAGGAAGCGGGTGAATTCTCATAGGTAGATGAACAAAAGAACAAGAAAAACAGAAATGAATAGGGATATGGAGTGATTAAACAAGATATTTCACTGGAGCTGTGGGTGCTTGGTGTACTCTACTAACTCTATGTATATAAGGCACATGATTTATAATAAATATTGCCTATTCCACCTGTTCCTAATAAATTTACTTAACTTGTGCTGATGTATGTTTGTATTGTTTAATAACCAGCCAGTTGTTTAGAGAATGCAATACTTATATATACAAGTATAAAATATCTTATGCAACTGTGTAAAGAACAAATAATAATGGTGTATATTTGAATAACACTTTTTACCATGTTAGAAAATCCTTCAAAAATTCCATCTGCCAAGCAATTACAATAAGTTACATTGCAAGAAGGAAAGAACTGCCAAAATACAAATCAATTTCCATAAACCTTTTCTTTCTAGTAACTGCCAAGCATTTGGAATCTTAACAGCAATAGAAAAAGGCCATCAAGATTATGCTACAAAGTCACATTTGAAGTCCAAGGAGTCCATTTTGCTACAGTCTTCTCTCTGAGACTCAAATTATATGTAGAATATTCTAGATCTCTTACTTCAGACATTTATTAATTTTATATCATCACCTGAAGGACTGACCAGACCACTTGTTTTTTTTTTTTCTAGCAACTGATTTTTAGTAGCAAACATTATATGATCTACGGTATTCTTTCAGTTCTGCTTAGTGTGTGTTACAATAGTTATACTAAATCCACAATAAGATATAAAACATTATGCTTACCTGGCCAGATTCATTCATCTATTTCTTGCAATTTTTAGTGGCTTTAACACTAGGCATTCCTAAAATATACAATAGAAACCACAGTAGGCCAAGCATTGGTTGTATAGCTATAAGCATAGCTGGGTTTGAGTCTCAGCCAGTGCAAAAGGTCTATACGTTTACTATGGCAGTTAGCACAGCGAAATGAAGCTCTGACTTGTTAATGAAATGTTTTCTGTGGCAAGGGTGCCAGGTTTGAATCTCTGATTCATTTACCTGCTTTATGTTCTTGAGTAAATCACTTAACCAGACAGTATTCTGGGACAACTGGAAATTTGAGCTAGGCCCCTTAATGGTTTCCTTGACTCCATGTCTAGTAACTAACTATGAATAACTATACCGCCTAACATGGGTTTACCATGGGAAATATTCTGGCAAAACTGGATGGAATGTAAAACTGCTTACACATTGCCAACCAGAAAACAAAGCTTTTGAGATGTGGTAGCATACCAAGGGACTGATATTAATTTCTACCATTCCTGCAAAGTTACTGATATACCTAAATCTTGTTCCCACATCAGTTTAAACACATCAGTCTTGCTACTGCTCATTACCCAAAATATCTCACACAAGATGCCAATAAGTTTATTCATGTGGCTTTCTTCCTACCTCGTGTCAAAATTCCACACACCCCATAATAGCCAATCCTCTAGCTTGACAATATCTATTCTGAATTTTCTTAAAGATGTCAACAATAAATCAAAGATCTCTCTATGGAGTCTCACTTTTCTCCAGAACGTCCTTAAATTGGTATCACTGTTCCCAGTGTAGCAAGTTTGGAAATGTATTCAAACTTCTTATGACTTAGTATGCATTCCCAATTCCCTTGCCAAATTAATAGGCAAATACTCCTCAACCATTCACCTGAATTAGGTTTTTTTTTTGCCTTTTTACAAATTACATTAAACACATAGTTATTCTGCCCTTTGTCTTCTACAAGACCTCTCCAGTTAAAGGGACTCATAAAACCTTCACTCCATACTTTAAAATTAAAGCTGATTTCTGCCTAGCTACATAGTCTTGGAATGTCAACCCCTGTAAAATGTTAAAATTGTAGCCATGCTATACAATTCAAAAGCTGGGGCTTCAAGTCCCTCCAAACACACAGGAAGAGGAATTACATTCCAGGCACACTTGTTTTTGTCCTGTCCAAATAAATGCAAATATCACCATCCTAAATCTATCTAAAAAGTTTTGCTGATGGAGCAAGAGGAAATCTTGTAAGACATATATTATCAAAGGGAGCACAAACCACTGTACCATCTGTATCCTTTGTGGCATATCAAAGCAAATTCTTTTTCATTTTAATAAAAATCCTTAACCTTCCCTAGAAGTATCCCACAAAGTTAACTTTATGGATCTGTCCAACAAATGAACTAACTTTAAATCCAAGTAAGTTATATGAGTAGGTTCTATCAAAAAGGGATATTCAACAACTATTGTCTCCAAGGGAATATAATTTATCTATCTAGCTCCTATTTTCTGTGTTAAATTTATTACTCTCCAATTTTCCAAATGTATCTAATTCCTGAAAAATAATAGCTAAATCCTTCTCTGGATTATGTAAGTATAGTAAAACAGCATCTGCATACAGATAATTCTTGTATGTTAAGCCCAGCAATCTGTATCTTTTAGTTAGGATTTGCCTTAGCCTGCCTAACAAGTTTTCCAAATAAAGAGGAAGACATATTGGAGAAAGAGGGCATCCTTGCTTGGAGCTGCTTCCTAAATTGAATGTCCAAGAAATTGTATTCTCTGCCTTTATTTTTCTCATGGTCTCTTGTATTGCTTACTTTCATTACACTGTGAAAGATTACTGTGCTATTTATTGGGGGGGGGGGGGTTACAGTTCTTTAAAGTTTAAAGTTGCATTTTCAAACTGCTGTAAGGACTGCTGTTCTGCATTGAAATACATTATATCTGGTGTTTCTTAGTTAGTATTAGGCATCTGTTTGTGTTTCCTTAACACTTGGGCTCCAAACAATTAATTTTACATTAAGAGGGTCAAAGTCTGCACTCTTGCGGCAGAAGGGGGCTGATTTCACCTATCTGAGCTGGGAATTGCAAGTGGAAAGCTCATTATGTGTTTACTTGATTGGCCTTAGGGCATAGTTAGTGGAAAACTTGTTTTTTTTCTCTGATTGTATATAAGCTTCACTTTAGTGAGAAGCTGCTCTTTGCCCAGCAGCAGGTACTGGTGCCTTGTATATATGCAATCACCAGAAGTTGAAATTTCCCTATAAAAAACACCTCGGATCTTTACCTCAGTCCTGTATTGCTCACAGGGCAACTTGTTTGCATGGTAAGCAGCTTCACCCATTTAATTAGGACTATTTAGGTCTACCTTAATTTATTATAGCACCTAGGACTATTGCTGCTCAGAAAACTTCTGGTTTGGGAGCTGGCAGCATTGCTGGTTAGGTTAGCTACAGATTACAACAGGTAAGGACCCTTACTTCATCTGGTTGCAAATACCCTCCACTCCTATTCCTTGCAATTAAACATTAGGACCTGCAACAATGAATGGGCACTTTCCTGCTGTCTCTGCATCTAATTTGGTGGACATGGGCATTCTAAGGCAATGTAACAATTGCCTTATGTACAGTGACAACCACTTAATTCTCAAACAGACAAATACAGTCTGTGAGAGATGTAGATACACATTGACACTGGGGACTAGACTGTCACATAGAGACACAAAAAAACAACAAACAGATTGTCAGTGACTCAAACACATCACTCACCACAGCCACAAAGGACCATGCACATAGACCTACATATGCAAAGGTGCTTACATGTAACTTACCCAAACCTTAAAGGCTTCTTAGACGCAGTCTTCAGAATCTGCATGCACACAAACAAGACAATTTCCATCACAACACATAAAGCCACAACTCATTGTGTCTCAGTTACCAAGCACATAAGGCAAAACACTCCACAACCCAATATTCTGGCCATAGGAGACTCCATTGTGAGATATGCTGATGTCCCTCTTATCAGTCTGGATAAGGAGAAGGTTACAGTTAGTTGCATATCAGGGTCCAGGATCCACCAGATCATGCAAGCAATCAGGTCACTTACCCCTAAGTACCAGTATGATTCAGTCATAGTCCATGTGGGTGTGAATGACCTGGGATATATCTCATTGGGCTATATGAAGCAAAGCATGATTAAGCTCTCAGGATATGTGTCACAGGCAGGTATGACCCTAGCATTGAACAGCATTCTACCCTGTCCAAGGATGATGCCACAATACCAGCAGAAAATGATTAACTTTAACAATTGGCTTAGCTACTGATGTAATCCCAAAGGGGTTCAATACTTCTCAGCCTGGTAAGACATGGTTGATAGGCCATGCTGTTTTCTCAGGATTAGTCTTTTCCTGTCATCTCTAGGCTTTTGGGTATTGGCCAAACTATTATCCATGCCTATAGTGGTCTTTTTAGGTATTGCCAAACAGACAAACCTTCCAACATAACAAAAGCTACTCAGGACAAGCTAAATGTGTTGCTGATCAGTCATATGAGTTTCAGCAAGAAACTGCACACCCTAGAAGTTCTCCTCACCTTTGAGAATGCTGATGTCTATGCAGTTACTGAAACATGGTTCAGAGCCATGGAAAGCACCCCGGCAGTGCATAACAATAACTCTTTTCATATGTTCCAACCACACACCGAACATGAAAGAGCAAAAGGCAGAGGTGTATCTATCTACCTAAAGGGTCTATATAAGAAGATTGACATTGAAAATGCTGAGTCACCTTTTCTCGACAAGAAAATGTCGAACTGTAAGTTTGTTGAACGGCCAAATCACCAATTTCATTCCAAGGGAAAGAATCGGTTGGCCATTCTGTCACATCTGCCCTTTCCCTGACTGTAGTGCAATTTAGTTAGAGGGGGTGTGGGGGGAACAGTCCCTCCATGGTGGGGGGGGGTGAAGCCCCCCACTTAAATACCTTTGTTTTTATGTGCTGTTGTTTGTTGGCCTTCTGATTTCTTTCCCTTGGAAACATTGAGAAACTTAGAGTTCGACATTTTCTTGTCGAGTAAAGGTGACTTGACATTTTCAAATGTCGACTATATGATATAGGTTCTACTTAAAGGATAAGCACACCTCAAGGCTGGTCAAACAACATGATGTTCTTGAAGTACTCCATGTCAAACTAACCATGGGAAAAATCCATTATCATATTCTTGCTAGCTACATGTTCTCCACCATGAATCATAAAACCCATGCATCATACATGAAGTTACTAGAACCACTCATCATCCAGCCCAATACCATACTCATAGGTGATTTTTAATTACCCCTCCATTAATTGGGAGGCATGCATGACCACTAACATGAAGGCCCAAAGATTTCTTGACTTTGTAAATTTAAATGTCCTGGAGCAGCTAGTCTGCACTCCAACTAGGGGATAAAATATCTTAACTCTTGTACTCACAGATATGAGAGAGAGAGCTGCACATCCCCTCCCCAGTGTGATGCCTTCACTGGTAAGTTCAGATCTCAGAATGGTCTCCTTTGAAATAAAGGTAAAACTAGTCTCCTACCTAACCACAAAAACTTTGAGAACTTTAATAATTTTATTAAGAGATGACATAGCTAGTTTTCAAGCTCCCCCAAATCCAGAAAACACAGAAACCTATGCAGAGGCATACACAAAAGCCTTGTATGGCCATATAAACAACTGCATAGAAATGGCAGTACCATACCAAAATAAACCCAAGTCTAACGACAAAAACAAGCCACTCTGGTGAACACCTGGTATTAATGGGTTGTACAAAAAAGAAGAAAAAATTGAGAAGTAAGAGGAAATATACACAACAGAGCAAAAACTCCCTCTTTAGTCTAAACAAGTGGATAAGGGAACTAGTCAAGTCTTTGAAAGCAAGCTTTAAGTAAAAATAGCCTCCAAAGCTAAGGATAACCATAACACAATTTTCAGTTATGTCTGCAGTCTTCAGGGAAACACCCAACAATGTGCGGAATTAGTTGTTGATGGCATCACATATACTCAGTCAGAAGATGAAGCAAATCTACTGGCCAACAAATTCATCTCAAATTTCACCTCCCCATCACCCCTAGTTCTCCTCTAAAAAATAATGTCTACCACTCTACCACCAATTATCACCAAAGAACAGGTTGCCACTGCACTCTCTAAAGCTAAAATCCTGGCTTCAATGGGGCTTAATGATATGCCAGGTTGCATCTTAAACAGCTTAAATCAGGACTTATCAGTCCTGTTATGATCTCTATTTAACCACAGCCTCTGGACTGGCTTTGTCCCAACAGAGTGGAAGACAGCAACAGCCATCCCACTGCATATAGGGAGAGCATCTACTGGCCCAGGAAATGACAAACTCATAAGTTTGACTAGTCGTACATGTAAGGTCATGGGTAGAATAATCATGGACCTGATAAATAATGACATAGGAGACCTCCAAACAGTGGACCCAACCCAATTTGGCTTTGTCATGGGCAGGTCATGCTTACAGAATCTGGTAGATTTGTTTGAGAAAGTCAGTAAGGTCATGGATGAAGGTAAAACTCCTACCGCAACCTGGTCAAGGCATTTGGAACATTTCCCCTTCCCTATGTTCATAGGTTAGTACTAGGCTAACTGCCCTTGTGAGCCACTGTAAGCCTAGACAATTATCCCTTGTGAGACTCAAACCCTGCACCTTGTGTTTGTAAGGCAAACACCTTAACCATTAGCCACCCTCCCAACCCTAGCTTTAGGAAGTTTGTTGACTTTGTCCCTCTTCTTTACCTCTGATGTTTGCAAGATGTTCAGTAATTCAACCACCTCCCCTACTAGTGGTGAGTCAGATGACATTCATTTGTGGGTTATAGTTTTCTTGGAGGCCAGGAGTAATAGAGCTACCAAAGCTTTCATGTATGCTGGCTTATCTATACCAGCTACTTGTTAATATCCACTGTGGATCTATAAGTTCCTTATTATGGATTGAAATTTCCAACAGAAGTCCTTAAGTACAGCAAAGGACCAAAAGATATGCTTCCAAGTATCCATCTAACCTATCCTCCACCTTCAACAGTGGAGCCTGACCTGAGTAAATATCATATTTAATCTTGTAAGGGTATAGAAATATGCATGCAAGCACTTTCAGGCAAGGATTCTAAATGTCCTGGACATGCAGCTGTTTTAGGGAAACTATAAATGTGGAGTCACTGCTCTTTAATTATATTCTTCCCAGTCTGCTATTGCCAACCTTCCCTTAGTTCCCTCTCAACATGTCTTAACTTTTTCCGCAGTGCTCTATATAACCCACAAACAAGAGTCTTTAATTAGGGTCTATATTACGAGATCGAAAACCCGCTTCAGCGAACACCACAACACTGACACGCACAGCGTGAACTACGGTAACGGCAAACATACAAAACCACGAAACCCAAAATGTCGAAGTGTCATGGTTAGTCCATCTGCGGTATAGCTCCGTAAGGTAAGTGTGCGATAGTTACAGACCTTAGGGTTAGGGTGCTGGTTAAGGTAAGTACATAGATAGGTAATGTATGTAAGGTTTAGTGTAGGCTTAGAAGTAGGGTTTTGTTAAGTGTATGTGTGTGGATTATTTGTTTTGTTTGGGTATATGTCTGTAGGGTAAGTGTGCGATAGTTACGGACCTTAGAGTTAGGGTGCGGGTTAAGGTAAGTGCATAGATAGTAATATATGTAAGGTTTAGTGTAGGGTTAGAAGTAGGGTTTGGTTAGTGTATGTATGTGTTTTATTTATTATGTCTGGGAATGTAGTATGTAGCGCATAGTGGTGTTGGCTGACTATGATGATTTGAGATTTGAATTTTCACGGTTTCGGGGTTCATCATATTTCCGGCTCGGGCCACACGTGTCGGTGCCACAGTGCTCACTGAAACGGGCCCTCAATTCAGCAACACAGACCCTTTAATTATAGGGCAGCAGGCTTCTGGCCTCTAAAAACAAGTTCTGGCCTAGTTTGTTTCTTAGCCTCTCAGTCTTTCTCTTGCTCTGTAGATAGTGTGTAGGGCTGTGCTGCAAGTAATTACCTGTATCCACAGCTTCCTCCCAACTCATCATTGCTTCTCCATTTCTATGAATGTTAACCATGTGCCTACTTTGATTTATGCTCTGAGCAATTGTTTTCCTAGTAATTTTGATGGCTCTGCAAAACTGTTCCAGACATTAAGCTTCTGTTTGTCTGTTTTAGTACTACTTCTTTGGGTTCCTGGATCTTTTACCTTCCCATGTCTCCTCTGTGTATATGAGGGTACATTTGTCTGCCTGATCACTTCTTACAAGGTGACTCACCGGTAACCTTTGACCCCATGTATTTATAATACTAAATCATCTAATAATTCTCCAGTCTTATTCAGTTCTCATAGATACATTTCGTTAGCTAAACACTGTATAGAATGAGTTTTAAAATGTTGGTACAACACAATGTAGAATAAGTTTTAAAATTTTGTGTACAATAAACTATAACATGAGTTGTAAAGTTTTATGTAACATGTCTTATCGCTATGGTTTGATTATTTTTTCTATGTGGTGGCAAGTCCTGAAGGCATGCATTAAATGCTCTCAGATTTTTTTTTTCAGAGCAATTATGTTTATTCTTTACACCCAAACCTTTAAATATTTCCCACTGAGCACCATATGAAAATTATTCTCTAACTTAACAGAATCTGAGCAAATGATGTATGAAGATTATCAACTCAGCTATTAATATCTTGAAAAGTGCAATGTATATGTTTGTGTGGTAAAATAAATGTTCTGTGGCTGTTACAAGAGTAGAAAGGCGATTCTCTTTTCATATCAACAATATATATTTTCCTTTTTTCTGACTCTGTTTCTTTTTTTCTTTCTTTTTTTTTCACAAGGAACATAACAGTTTTTTGGTCCCTTCGGACTTCGTTGTTATAGGCCCAGCCCCCCCCCTGTAAGCAGTCGTGGATCTTAAGAGTGTCCTGGGGGCTAACCTTGCCTGTGCTTCCATCCAGGGGGATTTTTTTAACCCTACCCTCTTCCCATTCCCCACCCACCACACTCATTGCTTTACATCTGAGTGCAAGTCCCCTATTTGGCCACTCAAAGGAGTGTATCAATAAGTGTCCTGCAACCTGGGATAGACACACCCATCCCCTCCCTGACACTCCGTCAGTTGTCTTAGCTGCTAAATGAAGTGGGTCAGCTGGGCCCTAGTCAGGGCTTTACCCTCTATTCCATTGTAACAGCCAAGAATATCACAATTTTATCATTCAAACAAATTATATTTGTTTATTGAGAGTATGGATAGCCATTTGGCTCACAGACATGACACATGGTTAAAGTTGGTGAATCCAGATCCAGCAAGAGGCCAGTTACTAATGGTGTGCCACAGGGCTCAATACTGTGACCACTCCTGTTCAGAATATACATCCCTGTAGTCATGGCTAATGTAGGGGGCCTTAGGATATCAAAGTTTGCTGACAACAGCAAGCTGAGGGCAATCAATGAATCCCCCAATGATGTAGATATCCTTCAGGAGGGTCTAGATCAGACAACTGATTGGTGCCAGAACCCTGGCCTAAAACTAAATGTGAAAAAATGCATTATCACACCCTTTGGGAAGTCAAATATCCTTGAAAATTACAGCATCAATAGCACACCTCTAACAGTAGACTCAGAGGTGATAAATATAAGTACACAGATAGGCAGTACCCTGACCTTTGACTGCCATGTGTCCACAGTGGTGAGAAAGTCCTATGTGGCACAACTTATAAGCAAAGGTATGGCATCCAGATCCAATGAACTTATAATCCCACTGTACTCATCCCTCATTAGACCAATAATCAAGTACAATGCTTATCAACTCAAATAATAAAAGGATGGAAAAAAATGGAAGAAGCTTTAAACATATATCCAGAAGAGGTGATACAACTGCAAAAATCAGAGGCTGAAATGAAGAAAATGGTGGTTGAATATGAGACTACTCAAGAAGTGATTATTCACATAGGGAAAAACTGAGATTTTCTGCTGTACCATAGAAGCTGGAAGGAGCAGACTGTATTTGTTTTATGACAGCACAAATAAGCAACTGGACTGGCATTCCACAGCAGGAATTGGTAACTTAAAGGACACATTGTGTGTATGCTCCAGACATGGTCATGAGAAAGCAATCTAGACCTTTAATAGTAAAGATGCAGTCCTATCAGCAGAAGGAGTTGATTCTGACAAAACTGTGGCTGAACGACAAAGTACTACAAGTGGGAGACAGTAGAGTGTTTGTGGAAAACAATTTCTCACTGTACACCAAGCAGAATAGGAATACATTTATTCCACTAATCAGGGAATGCCAAAAAGCAGGTGTAAGATTCTAACTGCTGTACTCAGCTATCTTCAGAATATTCTTTCCTGGAGGGACAAAATCATTTTTTGATGCAGAGCATGTTAAGGAGGAAATACAAAACTTTGTCCAACAAAAAGTGATCTGTGAAACAAAAAGAGATCCTGCTTCTTGTTCTTCTGTTAATAATGACCACATAGAGACTGTACCAGTGAAACCTTTTCCAATGTTTCAACAAAAAATGCATGAGAGACAGAAAAAAAACATAGGCGTTGACTAGAAGAACAGAGAATACATTGGAAATGAAGCAGAGACTGGATTTGGGTGGGTGGAGATAAACAGGAATAAAACCAGCAACTAGGAAAATGACAAATAAATGTGGATTACAAAGCATTAATTATATTTGTGAAACATGGCAGAACAAGAAAACCTGGAAATATTGGCACTTTCTGACTTTGTTAAACTTGTAGGGGATTCTAAAGCATATACCCTACTTCATGTTATTAATGTTTGGAGGAACACTTAGGAGAGGGGAAGAAGAGGATGAGAGTTAACTGTAAGTAAAACAAAATTTTATTCTTAACAGTAATATTTTATAGTGTATGATATAATCTCCATGCTATAAAGTAAAAATGTCTTAGTTAATTTCAAGTGTAATAGGAATACTAAAGTAAGCAGGTGCCCATTCCTTTACCTTCTTTTCTCTTTCTCCTTGTTCAGTTTTAAGAAATGTAGGTACTGCAATGCAAAAACAAAATCTGGTCAAAAGAGTATGATACAAGAAAATTGGTGTGCTTTTTCTCATTCTTGCATGGGGATGACTGATTCAGGCCCTTGGCTTGATCTAGTAATAAGTTTTAAGAGAAAGCAAATAAATGAAAAGAATATTTAATATAATAAAACATTCCTCTAGTAAATAATTAAATAAATGCTTGCAGAAGCAACTCTGTATCTGGTTCTCATGCCTCCATGGAGACAATCTGATTAAGAGCAATAAAAACAGAATACTTATTTCTCTCAATGGCTAAGAGATAATGGTTTCTGAAAGCATTCAAGTGTTTTCCCATTCTGGGAGACCAATAAAGATAAGACAAAACCAGATAACAGTAGAAGCACAGGCTGTACCATGCATCTTAGCATGGATCACCTTCCTTTATGTTAACCCAAGTCTGTGAGTATGGCTGTCAGTTTGGGACAATTGTTCCCATTATGAGAGTAAAACTTTAATATTTGAAGATGTATATAGTTTTGTGTGTTTGTATTAAGTTAATAGGTTTTAGTGGTGTACTGGGATATATATATATATATATTTTTTTTTTTTTTTGAGGGATTTCAATAAAACAAAAACATTTGTAAGATATGACATGGGCTCAGATGGAGATGACAAGAAACAACTGTAGAAAAGATCAACCTGCCAAACATTAGTGTGTGCATGTAACACAAAAGCTGGAACTAGATACTTAACAAAAAAGCTGTTATAAGTAAAAGGAAGGGAATAATAACTTTTTAACTTAATGATATTTCTATATTATCTTTAAATGTTAATGGTCTCACTGATATATACAAAAAAGAAAGAGTATTGAAATGTATTAAAAATGTAGAGTGCAAATAGTTATGCTACAGGAGACACATTTAGAAAAAAAAAACTAAACGTGAATTTGATAAAGAAAGGTTTTCAGGATGGTTATTCAGTGGAATAACTTGGACAAAGGAAAAGAGGAATGCTAATTGCAAGAGGAGCTCCAATAGTGATAGAAGAGGATACAAAAGATAATAATGGTAGATTTGTAGTATTAAGGGGCTAGTGGTAAGGGAGGAGGATTACACTGGCATATATTTATATTCCACCTAAAACTGCTACAAGGGAGCTTAAGGAAATTCTGGGGGAAATAAAAAGCTTTTATCATGGAATATTACTTATAGGAGGGACTGGAATTTGATTTGCAGTAGGGAAGATATGAATGGGGAGACCAGAAGGGAAACTATAACAAAAGATGGCATATTTTTGAAGAAATTTATGAAAATATTTAGCATGGAAGATGCGAATTCAGTAGTAAGATTTTGGAGTGACTGTACATATTATTACCCAAGACACAAAAACTGGGCTAGGCTAGGCAGACGTTGCATTTCACAGGACCATGTGCATTTAACTGAAAGTTTTGATATGCATCCAATAACTATTTCAGATCACACACCAGCAATAACTAAAATAGAAACATGGAGTAATGAAATAAAAATGAGACACTGGCATTTTCCCACCTATCTGTTGAAAAGAGAGGAATTTAAGGAATGGGTAGTGGAAATTGTTCAGGAGTTATTCGAAAAAATAAAAGCTTCTTTTGAAAATATAGCTAGGGAGTTGGATAAAATTAAAGTAGATTTTAAAAATAGGGTGGAAATAAAAGAAAGAGAGATATGGTTAAGAAGTAACATAAATTATTTACAGGGACTGCCAAATGTTAAAAGTATTGCAGAATAGGGAGAATCTCATAGAAAGCAAGAAGAGGAGCATTTGCAGAATACTAAGCAGAAAATAAAGGATTACCTCATTAATATGCATGATTTTAAAAAGATTGCTGTTAAGCAACTGTCGTTTGATAATAATGCCAGCGCACAAAAACTTTTAGCACAATGACTTAGTCAACAGAAAGTAGAAAGGGTTGTCACCAAGCTTAAGGAACCTATAACAAGGAAGATAACAAGAGATCCTGTAGAGGTGCTACAAATATTTTGGAAATTTTATGAAAGTCTGTATAAAGCAGAGAAATATGTAGGTCAAGAAAAGGTACAAATGGAAATGTTTATGGAAGAATTAAATATGCCATGGTTAGAGGTAGATGAGGCTCAATTACTAAGTATTAGAATAGGAAGAGATGAGATAAAAATAGCGATGTATAACCAATCCACAGGAAAGTCCCCGGGTATAGATGGTATTCCTGTGGAAGCTTGGAAGCTAGGAGGGGAAAAAAGTGATAAAGATCTGAAAATTTTTGTTTAACAGTATAATAAGAGGAGGAGAATCGCCAACATCCTCAAAGAAAGAAGTGGTGGCTGTAATACCTAAAGAGGGTAAAGACTCATCAGATCCAGGTTCATTTCAATCTTAAACCAAGATTCTAAAGTGTTTATGTCTATAATGGCTAAAATAATGCAAAAGAGATGCCAAAATTAATAGATATGGATAAATTAACAGAACACTGATGATCCAGAGGGAAGCCAAATGTAAGAAAATACCACCGTTGTTGGTAGGTCTTGATGCAGAGAATGCATTTAACAGAGTAAGCTGAGAGTTTACGAGCAAGGCAATGGAAGCATTTGCATTCCCTGATAAAATAGTAAGGTTAATTTGGAGGATATATGAGGGATCGGAGGCGAAAATTAAAGTGGGTGGGTTTCTATCTGATAATTTCTGTTTGAGGAGAGGAACCAGGCAGGGGTGTCCTCTTCCCTCTTTGTTATTTGCACTGTATTTAGAACCATTGGTAAAGAAAATAAGAGACTCAGAATCAAGGGTATAATTGGTATGATAGTCAGGAAAAGCTGGCACTATTTGCAGATATTATTTTGTACCTGACAAAACCAGAAAAGGACATTTCGGTGTTGTGAAACATTTTCAGGCAGTTTTAATTTTTTTTTTTGGGGGGGGGCAAAATTAATGAAACTAAAGCAAAGGCAATAGCTGTAAATTATGTACTCACTCAAGAACTGGCTCAACACTATCCATATTTATGGGGATATGATAAGGTTAAGTACTTAAGAGAATGGATTTAAAAAATATGCTGGTGTGGCAGCTAAGGATGTGTGGGAAGAGACTAAACAAAATATAATACAAAAACTGAGAAATTGGTAGCTCTATTATATAGATGTGGATATCAAGATACAAGCAGTTAAAATGCTTTTAGTCCATTTAGTTTTATACACAGGTCATAAAGAGCTGAAGGATTTTATCTGGGAGGGGAAGATGGCAAGAGTAAAGTGGGAAAAGCTGATCCTTCCAATTGAACAGGGAGGTATGAGATTACCTGATTTGAAGGGCATTTCAGAGCTACACAGTTAAGGCTCCTATACACTGCACAAGCAGAAACATATACTTCAAAGTGGAAAGGAATAATGATGAAATGTTTCCAGTGATTTAAAGCTACTTTTATTATATTTGCGCAATCCCCAATGCAACAGTCTTCGCAAATTATTATGCCTTTCAGTATACAATCTTGTTGCCATTAGTATATCACAACCAGCAACAAGATGTGCGACTGTTTTCAATTCTGTTTTACAAAACCTACATTTGTCTGTTTCTCCCACATGTTTATTGGACTTTGTAAACCAATGTGTACATAGTCCACTATCTTGGACTACCGATATTAACCTTTCATCTTTTGATTTAAATTCACCTTTCCTTAACCATTCCTGAGTTTGACCCTGAACATCATAGGTTGTTCCATGAGTTTTCTATACTTGCAGCTACATTTATGCATTTTCCGCATTTATTGCCTTCTCATCTGATCCTTCACCTTATATTCCTTCTTTTGTTTGTGGCACATTCAGTTGCTGCCTGATTTTTATCTACTTCTGGTTTGATTTCCATTCCTGCTTGACACAGATGTACAATATGTTTCAGCTAAACTAAGCAGGGAAGTCATCTTAGACTTATTCTCCTCATGTTTTAAAATGTTCACTACCTTTGAGTATTGTAAGGTCAGCAGATATGTCCCACAATTGCAGATCTATACATGTAATCAATTTTGAGAAGGCCCATACCTCCTTCAGAATGGGGAATATATAGTCATGGTATACACTGATTTTTATAAATCATTTGATGAGCATGAAGCATCCTTCTTGTTTTGCTGTCCAACCTATCCAACACCTTTTGGGACCAATCAGTCACTTCAAAACTGTATGTTAGAATAGGAAGAGCAAATTGGTTTACAGCTTAGACTTTGTTCCTAGAGGTCAATGCTGTTTTTAGTATTAATTTTAGTCTTCTAAAATATTCCTTGCTAAGTTGTATTTGCATTTCTTCATATTTTATTGTGGATCCTTCATCAGTAACCAAATATTTATACACTTTCTCTTGCTCAAGTTCTCTTACATCACATTCCTGTCACAGGCTGATGTTTTCTTGGTGCTGCAGCTTTCCTGCTTTAAAGGCTGCTTTTGCACATTTATCAAGGTCAAATTATATTCTTATATCATCTGAAATTTTTTGACCACTTGCATTTTTTGCATTCAGTTCCTCATCTGATGAACTATACAGTATTAAATCATACAGGAAAAGAAAATGAGAAATTTTTGTTTTCTGGTAGACAAATTATAGCCATGGCCTAATATGCTAGGTAGATAGCTTAATGGGATAAGGGCAAGACAAAACAGGAGCAGTGACAGAGTCACCCAAGAATATCCCCCTTTGAATTTTTATCCCTGGAATAATAATTTGTCTTTTATCATGGCTTAACTGCAAAGTGACTTGACACTGTTTCATGGTCGCTGTAATGTAACTGATCAGTGTAGGGTGTATCTTATAAATTTTAAGCACTCTTTTATCCATGAGTGTGGGATACTGACAAATGCTTTTTTGCAGTCTGTTCATGCCATGCTTAGATTCTTCCTCTTTTTACAGTTCTCCATTATGACTTTATTTAACAACAAATGTTTCTTTTTCCATATGACTTTATTTTGTTACCCTTTTCTGCTATTGCCATGATTTAGATTTCTTCTAAATGACTATAAATTCTAATGGCATCAATTCCAGTGTATAGTTTATACACCAAGTCTAGGCAAGTTATTGGTCTACAGTTTTTAGGACAGCTTGCAGGTTCGTTTTTAAGTAGTTGTTAACTAGGCTGGTGTATTTTTTAGTTTATTATTTGTGATAGTGCACAATAGATCCTGATTTGTTCTGATACTGTGCATTGCTTTCATCATGTCTTTCGGAGTACTTTTTGTTGATCTAGTCCCTCTTCTATACTCTTCTAACAGTGACACTTCTTGTCTTAATTGCTTTATAGTTTTCTCTATTTGATACTTCTTTGATGGCATTCAGTTTCTCCCCTTCCTTTCCCTTACTACCCTGTGTTTTTGTAGTAAGACTTTATCTGTTATTAATTTAGTTGGACAATAATATATCCTATTCACTTCTGTTATATCACGTGAATTTCTATGAACAGCCCTAGTTACTGTGTTCATTTGTTTTATGAAACTTTTAACTTTATGGGTTATATAGACTTTCTGTAGTCCATTTCTTTCATTGATCTTAATATGTATGTATGTCCATTTCTATTAAATCAAGCAACTCTTCTCTTAGATCATTTTCTTCTAAACTGAAGGCACATTCTTTGTTCTCCATTTTCTGGATTCTACAGAAAGTTCCAGAGCATCTTCCTGTGCCACATTCACTTCAGTTTCATCTTGTGTCATCCTTTGCTTGTTCATATGGGAACTCGCTGGTCCATTACTCCACAACATTGACTGTATCAGAGTTGCCACAGTTTCCTGTTCCTTCCCTTGCTGTGCAATTCCAGCTGAACATTTGTACTGGTTTCCTATGGAAGGCTCCAAAGTATCTTTATATGACAACTGATCAGATGTTTTCCACTACACTGGTTTCTCCTTAATTTGGAGATCAATTGCTCTGTCCTGCTGAGATGTTATCAGAGTTTGAATTTCTACACTAAATCCTTCACTTCGCAGGTAATCCATAACCTCAGTTTCTATTTCTTTAACTTCTCCATTACTAATCCTCTTTTCTACTTTTCCTCTTTGTTTTCTTATTTTTTGTATTGTAATTTTTTTATGTCTGGATGCCTTTGCCTGTATTTCTCTTCAAATATTTTTGGTGCTGCTCTTTTTGTATTGATTAGTTTTGCTTTCTCCTTTGCATAAATATCGAACCATATTAAATCTCTTTTTCTTTCCCATGTCCATATTTCTTCTTCAGATGTCTCCTGCTGTTCCTCTTTCTCCTTACTTGGGGAACTCATTGTTCCATCATGGTGTGATGTAACCTATGTTGGACTTTCTACACTAAATCCTTCACTTCGCAGGTATTCCATAACTTCAACTTCTAATTTTTAACTTATACCTTACTAGGCTTCTGTTCTGTTCCCTCTTTGTGATCTTATTTTTTATATTGTGAAATTTTTCATATCTGGATGACTTTGCCTCTATTTCTCTTCGAATATCTTTGGGACTGCCTTTTGTATTGATTAATTTGGCTTTCTCCTTTGCATAAATATTGCACCATATTAGATCTTTCTTTCTTTTCCATGTCCATGTGTCTTTTTTATACCTTTCAAAAGTCTGTAGATTTTTGTTCTTTATATTTTTGCACTTCCTCGGTTGCTTCTTTTTCCAAATGGCCCAAGGGTTTCTTGGTCTATAAAATGTTTTTCATAAATCTGTTTTATTAATGAACACACATTTTTAGTTGAAGCTTCTGACAGTTTTTCTTGTGGAAGTATTTTTCTTTCCTCTAATTTCTCTCTTAATCTTTTTGTATAACTTCTGTCTGAAAATTTGAGCTTCTTACATAATAGTAACAATACATAATTTCTTTCTTACCCTCAATAGTCCACTCTATCATCTTTATGGCTCTTTTCTGACATAGCAGACTTTTTTTTTTATTTTTGTGGACTGCTACTTCCTTCTGCAACAGGGGAGCCATCATTCCCCCTGGTCCTGGCCTAGCCCCATTACAGGAATGTTTCAATGTCTTAAGGATTCTATATTGTCATTTTTTCCAGTCCTGGTACCAGTGCACCTACCAGGACTGGGCACTTTGTTATCCTGGGTCTTGTGCACCCAGCTATCTTTTTATTTTTTAACCTACTTCTATCCATGATATATGCTACATAAATTGCAGTTTATTTATCAGTGCCGTCTTTGTGAGATTTTGTAAAAACAGAGTACACCTCATGAAGGTACTCATCAAGACTTGAGGATAAATTCAATTCCAGCAATACTACTCTCCTTTGCTTGCTGACTTATCATCTCTGCATTTGGACTCACACAGAATTCGGATTCACATAGGTAGGAAAGAATGAAGGGGAACCCCAACTAAAAAGGGGTCCTGATGATGTTTAAGACACCAAAGAGAAAATCTCTTCCATTTGGACATGTATGATTTTTTGGTATTGGGTTTCCTGGCCTCCTGCAGGACCCTAAGCATGTCCTCAGAAAATTGGCGTCAGAAAGGAATCAAAGCCCTACCATCCAAAGTGAAGAGTGAACAGATGAGGGCGAAGGAGAGATCCTCTGTCCTGTGTGAGAAGAACCAGGTGGTGAAGTAACTTGTGATGATTGCCCCGGCCAGAAGGAGTACAAGAGGGAACCAGTGCTGTATAGGCCAAAAGGGAGTCACCAACAAGATTTTTGGAGTGTCCTTCTCAATTTTATGAAGGATCTTTGAAAGAAGAGGAAGAGGAGGAAAGGGATACAGGAACATTACCTTCCAGGAGAAAGACATGGTGTCCACTTTTCAAGCTGAAGGACTTGGGAAATCTAGAACAGAACTGAGGAAGTTGTATGTTCAGAGGGGAGACAAAGAGACCTACTTGTGAAATACCCCACTGATGAACTATGTCCAGAAACACATTTCTGTGAAACAGCCATTTGTGAGGCTGTGTTCTGGACAAGCTAAGATCTGCCACAAGCTTGCACTCTGAAGGTATACAGATTGCCTGTAGGGTCACCTGCAGATTGATGGCTATTTCCCACACTTGATGGGCTAATCTGCAATGAAGATAAGACCTTGTGCCCCTTGTTTGTTGTTTTACCACATGACTGTGGTGCCGTCAGTATAAACTTTCAAGGAACCTGACATCCAGAGTGAATGGAAAGCTTGAAGGGCCAAACTGAGAGTCCTCATTTCCTTGATGTTGATGTGAGCTACCCTCTGCTGAGGGGGCCAAAGGCCTTGCATCTTCAGGGTGCCTAAATTGCCTCTCCACCCCAGGTCTGAATCCTCCATGAAGAGTTCCTGGAAAGGCTGAGGAAGTTTTAAAAGAACATCTGGATTGAGAGATATCTTTGAATCCACCACTGAAATTGCCATTGGAGAGAAGGAAGAAGAGGAACTAGATAGTCTAGTGGGTGGCAGTGTTGAAGCCACACTGATCTTAGATACCATTGAAACTTCCTCATATAAAGCCTGGCCCAGGGAAGCATGGTGATGATAGAAGCCATGAACCCAAGAACCGTGACAAACTCCCTGGCAGGAAGAGAGGGCAGAGGAAGCAGGGAAAGAAAATAATTAATGAGGGACAAAACATTGGTGGCAGGAAGAGAAACTAGAAATGGCATAGTTTGGATCCTACAGCCTAGAAAAATGTGATCCTGAGATGGAGTCAACATTGACTTTTGAAGGTTGACAGTTAACCCCAGGCTGTGCAACAGAGGCTAGGTAAAATGGAGATCCTGCACTAGCTTGGATTGGGATGGGGCCTGAAGCAAGAAGTCATCCAGATAGGGACATATCTGAATGCCTTAAAGCCTGCAAAAAGTAACTACTGGAGTTATGCATTTGATGAATACCCTTGGGACTGTAGAAAGCCCAAAGGGCAAAGCAGAGAGCTGAAAATGAAAGGAAGAAACTGAGAAATGCAATAATTTCCTGACACAGGGTGGATAGGAATTTTAAGGTAGGCATCCTTTTAATTCAGTGAAACTAGAAAAGTCTGGGGAAGCAACAGAGGAGTGTCTGAAGAGAAAGCATTCAGAAGGATAGGACCATAAGAAAAGTTTTCAGAAATGAAAGATACAAAACCCTCTTTCTTGGGAACTGGAAACATCCTGGAATAAAACCCTAAACCCCTCCTAGTCTGTGGAACTGGTTGAATGGTACCCTGGTCTAAAAGACCCTGCAATACTCTGGAAAATGAGGAAACTGTTCTGCAGGAGGTTGAGGGATACCAGAGAAGGAGGGAAAGGTTTTCCAGGCCATAAAGTAACCCTGCTGAATAATGGATAGAACCCAATCATCTGCTGTGAACTTTTAGAAAATTGGGAGACAGGGAAAGCCTGAGGGACAAGGGAACCTAGCCGAGAAGATGGGAGAGCAGAAAGTCAGATGGCTGCAGACTTGTCAGGAAAGGACTGTTTTGAGGGCCTAGACATCTGAGTAGGCTTATTATTAAAACCACTCTTAGGAGCCTTCTTATCCTTGAGAGACTGTCTAGGGAGTCTCCCCAAAATGCAGTCTTATAGGATAGTTCCTCTGAAACTTGGGAATGTGTGAGACAAAGATGTGCTTCAGATCTTTCATGACTTTACCTTGATCCTGCAAGGTCTTAAAAACCTCTGCCACAGCAGTGCCAAACAAATTTTGGTTATCTAAAGGAATATCCAAAAGTTTTGCTTTGATATCATCTGACAAGGTTTAAAGGTGAACCCAGGAATAGTGTCTCATCACAGAGCCTGATGCAGCAGCCTTAGAGGAGGCATCAGCTGCATTTTATGGAGTGATGGGTGACTTGAGAAGTGGAACCTAGTAAAGAGAGAGCTGAGGCATTACCTTCAGAATAAGGCATATCAGAAACAATCTTCCCAATCTGGGAAAGAAGAGACAAAATGTACCTTGTCATATGGGTCTGGAAATTGATAGCCCTAAAGCATAAAGTAGCGGAAATGTATACTTCCTTACCAATTCTCTCTATACTATACTGTCCTTATCAGAAGGAAGGAGCTTAGAAAAGGGCAACAGCTAGAAGGCTTATCAGTAGACACAGAAATTACTGCTGGACCTGACAAAGGGCACTTGTATAAATGCTTGCAGCATTCAGCACCTTATAGAACCTGTCAGGTTTACCAGAAGCTGGAGGCTGTGAATCTGGTGTCAGGGAAGTTGCAGACAAAATTTCCAATAGTGCAGCCAGCACAGAAGAAACAGCAGAAGCTTTAGGAGAGTCCATTTGTAACAACTCACAGTACCTTTTCTGGATGTCTGATACCTGGGAGCAATCCTATTTGAAATGATCCATCATATGCAAGACCATGTTCCCAAAGGAAAGGTCCTAAAAAGGAGAATCAGGACTGACAGATTCCTCCTCCTCTGACCCATAGTCTAAATGAGAAGGCAATTGAGATAAGGAGGCTAAAGAGTCAACATCAGAGTCAGAATCCTATTCTGAGGATTCAGGGTCACGTGCCCTTTTAGGGGTAGAAGACCAAGGGGTGCAGGGACCAAAGCTCCCTGAGGACACTTCAAAGCCATCAAAGCATTGAACAAGCCCTGAGTGAAGTCCTGCCATTCTCTCTGTGGATCCCTGGAATTGATGCCACATGTTTAGACATCTATTTTTTTTCTTTAAAGGGAAGTGCATCCTAATGAAATGGGATGGGTATGGCCCCTGCCTGGGTTCAGTCAAGGTACCTGGCACCCCTTCCCTAGCAAGGATGTGAGGAATACCTTTAGGCCTCTCAGATAATTACTCCACCTCAATGTCTATAGTGGATATTTGCAAGGCCTCAGAGGATGTACAAGAAGCAGGTTCCATGCTGGCCCCCATGAAAGTTGCTGCAGAAGAAACCAATGGTAATACTGGACTATCCCCTGGGTTCTCACTCACTTCATGAGAGATGTCCGGTGGAGGATGAACAATAGCAGGCTCAGGCCTAGACTTCTTGGCCTTCTTCTTGAGCAGCTGCCATGATATCTTGGACCAACAGTTTGATATGTTGGTACTCAAGATAAATGGAAAGGGAAGAAAGATTGCTACATAAAGTCTTGGTAACAAAATCCTAACAGATGGAACACTGAGTGTGATTGTGAGACGTACCTAAGCAAAACAGGTACCCATTGTGGTGGTCCTTATGGGGAATCTGGATACCACACTGATATTTCTCATTCTTGGATGACATGTAACCCAGTAAAAAATAGAATAAAAGTGATATATATGCACGGACACACACACACGTATATACATATATATATATATATATATATATATATATATATATATATATATATATATATATATATATACACACACACACACACACACACATATATATATATATATATATATATGTATATATATCTATATATATATATATATATATATATATATATATATATATACATACACACATATATCTTCGGGAATTCTTTTATGTTTTACGTGTTGTTTAATAAGAGATGACCTTCCAGGTAAATTCTGGAAACATTTTTTTTTTACTCAGAAGAAACTCTTGGTCTTCTTGTTTCTGAGATTTTAAAGGGTATCACCCACCACCACCTTGGGTATGGATGCTTTTCTTGTTTGTGGTCCCAAATCTTAGATACCACCCTTATATGCACCTTCTTACAAGGCTTTAAGACATTTAAATGTGTTCAATAAGTCTTTTCCTAGTCTGTCTTAGCCTATAATTCACTTATTATTTGTTCAGCTGGTTCATATAGTCTCTGACATTTATCCAGGAATGTGTACTCAGCTGTAGTGACCAGATCTAAAACCCGGTCTCCCACATGATGCTCCTTTTCATGGACATGTATATTATAGACACCTTGGTGTCTAGCTTGTGCCCTCGTCATGTGCTCCTGCTCCTGTAAATCAATGTAATGCCCTATGGCACTCACAGAAGCTGTGTCCTTCTCCTCCCATGTCTCTTTCACTATATTCAATAGCTATATTGGCTGCTTACCATATAATATGTCAAAGGGGCTGAATCCTGTAGAGGCTCTGGTACATCCCAGAAAGAGAACATTAAATAGGGCAACCACTGGTCCCAGTTTTTCCCATCTTTTTTACTAACCTTTCTTAACATAGATTTTAGGGTCGTATTAAACCATTCCATCAGACCATCCCTATGGGAGGTGATAAACTGAGGTTCTTAGCTGTTTCACCTGAAACTTTTGGCTGAGGTGACACATAATTTTGGACATTTAGGTGTGTCCTGCTCTATTAGGTTCTCTTTCAGTATCCTTACCTGGGAAAATAGCAATACTAGTTTCATTGCAATTACTTTGAAATTGGCCTTCCTGAGGGAGACAGCCTCAGGAAACCTGGTAACATAGTTGAGTACTACCAGAATATATTGATGTCCATTGATGGATCTCCAGATCCAAGTAACAGGACTAGAATATTTATAGCAATGGTTTCCAATGGAGCTTCAAATGCAGGTATTAGAATTAGTGGAGCGCTGAAATCTGTCTTAGGGACTCTGTCCTTTGGCACTTGGGAGAACTGGCAGAATAATTCCCAATTACCTTTAGAATGCCCACTAATAATACCTAGCTAAAACCCTCACATTAATTTTTAATCCATGCCCAAATAACCTCCAACACAATAACACATGAATGTGAGTCATTTTCATGACTGCTTGCCTGTATGGCTTGTCCACTAATTACTTTTTTATTTCTGCTAGAGGCTATGCTTGTACAGGGGGTCTGTTATTGGCAGCACAGCTCCTCCCTTAAATCTCCCTGTTCTTGAGCCCTCTACAGCTAAGGAATTATGTATCTCAGTTATAAGGCCTTCCATTGACGAGGATAATTTCCTAGAGTAGACTTCCATCTCAGAGATGATTGCTCCATCCTTGGTTTGTCTATCTCTTTTCATCAAAGTGCTCCAGACTCTTCTGGATTCTCACTTTAACTACTTTTGTCATACCAAAGCTTCCTTGGCCTTAATAAGGCACAGGTGTACAGCTAAGTTGTATTGCTTGGGCTGAAGGTATCCCACTTTAAAGGGAGCAGTCCTTATTTACTTACTTATTGTACATTCTCTAATACAGAAATGTTTATTCTCTTCTACCAGATACTCAATTTAATTAATTTATAGCACTAACTCACCAAACATTCCAATCTGTGCTATTTGGCAGGCAATTTACCTCTCTATGGTACACAACCCATATTCTGACATTGTCATTCTTTTCGACAACTGGTACCATTGGCACATACCATTCAGTGGATTCAGTTGTACTTTCAATTACACCAAGCATTTGCACACATGAATTCTCCCTACTTTAGAGAATATTGGAAATGATAAACTTTAGGGTGTAGTCAAGACATGTGGAACAGCATCTGACTTCAGTTTTACTTTTATTAGCTGACAATTTAGCAAAACATCTTCTCCAAACACATCCACATTAATCTTGTTTACGCTGGTAATCATGCAGAGCTTGGATGCCACAGTTCTACAGAGCAGATTTTTCAAATAACGTGTCTTGAAGTACAAAGATCCAAACCTGATACTTGTGACCTTTTCACTTAGTCATTTGCTAGAAATATTCCTATACACTTGAGCTTGTCTGCAGGACTATGCATTTTGGTATCTGCTTCAGTTTGAGACGCTTCTTTGAGTACCACATGATACTACAGTAACGTCAGGCCCTGTATCTATTTAAAGCTTAGTGGAGTTCCATGAATTGGGAGCTTGACTTGCCACGCTGATTCTGTGTTTCACATAGCAGTCACTAAAACCAGGAAAATGATTTCTGAATACTTTCCTCAACTTTATTCTCAGCGGCTACTTCTTTGATTAGTGTGTAGTTTTACACACAACACAAAAATCTCACTTTGTTGTGCCAGGATGTGAATTGTTACATCACATGCATTTACCAGACTTACGTTCAGTCTGCTTCTCAAGCACGTGTTTATTTTGGTTGGCATCATTTTTTTATTTAACTGCATTTGCCATTTTCTTTGCATTTTACCCCACACATCATTTACTGTACTTAGGTTAGTAGTTTGTCTCTGTACTAATTTGGCCTTTCTAGCAATGTGAATTACTTTTTCCACAGAGCTAAATTCACTTACAGTTATAACTTTTGAGACACTTCAGCATAAGTCAGACTATTCTCTAGTTTATCTCTTATTTGTTCCTATGTTTGGTTAAACCAACAATATTCAGACAGTTCATATAAAAGCCCATCAACAGCTTCAAATGACTCCCCCTTTGGAAAAACACTGTTGTGAAAGGATGCTCTTTCATGAGTCACATTACATTTGGGTACAAAATGTTCATTAAGCACACTTATTACTGACTATGCATAATAACACTCTGAGCCTCAGAAAGTGAAAATAGTTTCCGTTTCTTTATCTATAGCATGGAGTAGATCATTTACCTGTATTTCTCCACTTTCCTTGTCAAGTTTTGATACTATTCAAACCAAACTTCTATCCTCATAATTGCCAGTCAAACATTTTTTTAAGTTATATGTGCCTGGATGAATGAAGTTTATCATATTTGGATAGTTTTGGGCAATTACTGGATTCCAGGCTGAACAATGATAAAATTACTTTATTTAGAGGTAAAACTGTAATTTTCTGGTGGCATCCCCTTGGCTGTTTGACACAGTTTCTGGCTCTGAATGGAATTACTTTTTTGTAAATTTGGTTATTTTAATTAAGTGGAAATGATCTCACTGGACTGACACCATTTTATACCATCAGCATGAATTATTCAATAATGCCACAATACTTGAGACTACAAAATTATGTTGCGCTTAAATACTGCATAAAATGACAGCAAATGTAGAACACAGTTACAATCGCCACTTCTTCTTTCCAACTGTCTGAAGGGCTATAAAAATTATGCGCACTTAGAAGTCTTAAAGGTGCAAGAACAATTACAAATATACACACACAGGGTTTAACTATGTGCAATCAAAGCACATCTTT